>NC_051083.1:42733303-42983543 GCF_004664715.2 Peromyscus leucopus
TACTGATAAGAGACTCGAACACAAAGACATATATGCAACTAATTGAAGCCTTTTTTTTCTAGAATTAGTACTCTATATGACCATTCATATCTTAACAAAGTTTAAAATGTATAAATATCTATATATATATTAATCTTGTAAATTTTGATATAAAATTCATACTTTAAGAAGAGTTTAAAGAATCAGAATAGAATCAAAGAGTTGAGATTAGTAATAGAATAGTCCCTTAATTAATTTGTCTTTTATCCTGTCCCATAGCAGAAGATGGCTCTTTTATTCTGGCATGATACAGGGAGTTTGCATTTTCCTTTTAACAACATGCTTGAGTTTAGAGAAGGAGAGAGCCATAATCCAACTCCAAAGTCAGCTTTAAATTTTAATTGAACTGGGACTATTAGAAGACCAATAGTGTTAAATCTTTAGAGAAAAGCAGAAACAAACATTTAGGAAGACATAAATTTTTTTTTAGATAATATATACCCATATACCGTTTTACTCTGTTTCTTGGGATAGATGATTTGTCCCTTTTCTTCAGTTGTCGCATTTGTCCAGTGTTCTTCAGATTCCTTAACCTTCATTCTCCTGAAAAACAAAAACAAAAACCTTTCCCCAAGACTAATTTTGGGGATTTTTCCTTTTGGCAAGTTATTATCTAATTAAATGAAAAGGCATGTGTTATTGATACAAGTTAATTTAAATTGGATGTTCATGCTGGTTGATGAACTATCACCTCCTCTAATTAAGAGGTCTCTCTTGTTCAAATCGAACCTTTATCAATTTTGATGGTACCCAAAGCTTATCTTCTCCTGTAGAAACAAAAGCAAAACCTCGTCCCCAATGTAATCCATACCCTGGTTTCCATTCTGAGGTCAGCACATCCTTAAAGTATATAGGCTGATTTAATTCTGTAGTTTTTTCTATTATCCAATGTCTCTCTGCAGCTGTTGTTCCTTTCTCATTGGCATTCTGAAAATTCAAAGTTAGAAGAGCATTATGCAGTATATTTCTGGGGGTTTTTGTTACCCATTTCTGTTTATTTAGCGTATCCTTTAGAGTTCTGTTTGATCTTTCTATAACTGCTTGACCTGTAGGATTATGTGGTATGCCTGTAATATGCTTTATATTGTAATAAGCAAAAAACTGTTTCATTTTAACAGAGACATATGATGGAGCACTGTCAGTTTTGATTTGTGCAGGTATACCCATGATGGCCATAACTTCTAGCAAATGAGTGATTACAGAATCAGCTTTTTCAGAACTCAAAGAAGTTGCCCATTGAAATCCTGAATAAGTATCGATGGTGTGGTGTACATATTTCAGTTTTCCAAATTCTGCAAAGTGAAACACGTCCATCTGCCAGATTTCATTCCTCTGAGTACCCTTTGGGTTACATCCTGCTGGTAATGGCGTTTGATTGTAGAAGGAACAAGTAGGACATTTCTTTACTATTTCTTTGGCTTGTTGCCAGGTTATGGAAAAATCCTTTTTTTAAACCTTTACTATTGACATGATGTTTTTTTTATGAAATTCTGAGGCCTCCAGCACATTTCCTATCAATAATTTATGAATCTCGTCATTGCCTTGTGCTAGAGGGCCTGGCAGACCAGTATTGGATCGAATATGAGTTATATATAAAGGATAATTCCTTTTTCTGATTGTATCTTGTAATTGAATAAATAGTGAAGTTAATTCTGAAGCATCAGGGATAAATTCTGCAGTCTCAATATGTAACACCTCTCTTTCAGCATACTGAGAGTCAGTTACCATGTTGAGAGGTTCTGAAAAATCCATTAATACCAACAGAATAGCATACAATTCTGATTTTTGAACTAAATTATATGGACTTTGAACTACTTTACTTAAATTTTCTGATTTGTAACCTGCCTTTCCTTGTTTGTTGGCATCTGTATAAAATGTACGAACTCCAGATATGGGTTCTGGCCGTACAATTCGAGGCAAGATCCAATCAGCTCTCTTTATAAGATCAATTCTATTGCTTTTGGGATATTTGCTGTTAATTTCTCCCAAAAAATTACTGCAAGCTCTTTGCCAAGGTTCACTTTCTGTCCATAATTTTTCAATGTCCTCCTTAGTTAATGGTATGACAATTTCTGCTGGGTCTATGCCTGCTAATTGACGAAGTCTCAATTTTCTTTGTAAATCAAGTCAGAGATTTTTTCCACATAAGTTTTTAATTTTTCATTTGGTTTATTTGGTAAAAATATCCATTCCAATATAATATCTTCCCTCTGCATTAATATTCCAGTAGGAGAATGCCTAGAAGGTAAAATAACCAAAAATGCAATCCAGCTTTGGATCAATACTATCCACGTGTCCTTCATGCACTTTCTTTTCTACCAAGGCCAATTCTTTCTCAGCTTCAGGTGATAATTCTCTTGGACTTTTTAAGTCCTTGTCACCTTCTAAGGTTTTGAACAAATTAGTCAGTTCATCATTTTTTACCCCAACAATAGTTCGTAGATGAGAAATGTCTCCAAATAATCTTTGAAAGTCATTAAGAGTCTGTAGTCTATCTCTCCTAATTTGCACCTTTTGGGGTGTAATTTTTTGTAGCTCTATTTTATATCCTAAATAGTTAATAGAATCTCCTCTTTGTATCTTTTCAGGAGCAATTTGTAATCCCCAGCAAGGCAAAATTTTCTTTACTTCTTCAAACATTCTTTCTAAAGTATCTGCATTTGTGTCAGCTAGTAAAATATCATCCATATAAAGATAAATTATAGATTTAGGAAATTTTTTACGTATCACTTCCAATGGATGTTGTACAAAATATTGACACAGAGTTGGGCTATTCAACATTCCCTGTGGGAGGACCCTCCATTGAAATCTTTTAACCGGTTGAAAATTATTATAAGTAGGTACTGTAAAAGCAAATCTTTCTCTGTCTTTTTCTTATAAGGGTATTGAAAAGAAACAGTCTTTTAAATCAATAACCATGAGAGGCCATCCTTTTGGTAACAGAGTAGGCAAAGGCATCCCAGATTGTAGAGAGCCCATTGGCTGAATTACTTTGTTAATTGCTCTAAGGTCTGTTACCATTCTCCATTTACCAGATTTCTTTTTAATAACAAATACAGGAGAATTCCAAGGGCTGGTTGATTCTTCAATATGCTGAGCATTTAACTGTTCTTCTACCAGCTCTTCTAAAGCCTGGAGTTTCTCTGTTGTTAAAGGCCATTGTTGGACCCATACAGGCTTGTCTGTTAACCATTTTAAAGGTAGAGCTGTTGGTGTCTTTGGAAGATCATCAGTTATTGTGCCCTGTTCTTGTATAATATGGATGGCTGGTGACCACTCAGTAAAACAATATCTTCTAATATTTCTCTCAGTAACATGTGCTAGTTTATGATTTGTTTCTGAGATTGGAGGGATGTTAATCTGAGTATTCCATTGTTGCAACAAGTCTCGACCCCACAGGTTCATAGTTATGTTAGCCACATATGGTTTTAATTTTCCTCTCTGTCCTTCTGGACCTATACATTCGAGCCATCTTGCACTCTGTTTCACCTGAGATAATGTCCCAATTCCTAACAGTTGAACGTTTACCTCCTGAAGAGGCCAAGTTGGATGCCAAAATTCTGGTGCAATTATGGTAACGTCCGCACTTGTGTCTACCAGAACAGACAACAAAACACCATTTATTTTTATCATTAATTTTGGTCTTTGTTCATTAATAGAAGTTTGCCAAAAATTTTTCTTCATGATTTCTCCTGAATATTCTGTTCTCTTTGTTTCATCATCCTGACCAGCATGATTTATTCCAATAGGCATTTGGTTATTTAATCGCTCAGAGCAGGGATTTCCTCTATGGCTGCAGGAAAGGTTTGAACTGTATTTGCAATGGGGGGCTGTGAGAGGCCCCTCTGGGAGTTTCCTGAAGACTGAGGCAAAGGATTACCCTGTCTGTCCTTTGTTGATCTACATTCCTTTGTCCAGTGTTTTTCCTTACCACACCTTCTGCATACTCCAGAAGGAAGGGGCATTCTGTTGCCATTGTTCCTTGAAGAAACATTTTTTCCCAGAATGACCTGTCTACAGTCCCTTTTCAAATGTCCTTGCTTTCCACATCCAAAACATGTAACACTCCTCAAACCTTTTGAAATTACTTCTCCTACCCACGTATCATCATGCTCATCAGCCTCAACATTAATTGTTTCTCTAATCCAATCTTCCATAAGTGCAGATCTTGCCCTTAATGGCCTGATTATTCTTTTGCATGCTGCATTTGCATTCTCAAAGGCCAAAGATTCAATTATTGCGTTACCAGCTTCTGAATCCAAGACCATTCTCTTTACTGCTGAAGCCAGTCTTTGTAAAAAATCTGTAAAAGACTCTTTTGGGCCTTGCATCACCTTTGTAAATGACTCAGATTTTTTTCCTGGTTCCTCAACTCTTTCCCATGCATTCAAGGCTGCCATTCGACATAAAATTAGGGTTTGGACATCATATAAACATTGTGTTTGTACTGAAGCATATTGGCCTTCTCCAATAAGCTGATCCTGGCAAACTTGTATTCCTTTATCCCTCCATTGTTTTTCTTTGTTTTTAGCCTCATCCTTGATCCACGTTAGAAATTGAAGTCTCTGGATGGGTTCCAGAACAGCTTGTGCAAGGTCCCGCCAGGCCTGTGGTACAATCCTATCATATGTTGACCAAGAGTTTAACATTTGCTTTACATATGGGGAATGCATGCCATAAGATACTATTGCCTCCTTAAACCTTTTTAAATCCAACATTTCAATTGGAGCCCAAATATTTTGTTTAGCCATTTGATCAGGCATCTGCTGTACAGTTACAGGATAAATTAAGGGTGACTGTGTGAAAACAGGCTTTCTTTCTGTAACCTTATGATCCAAACTTGAAAAACAACTTCACTGTTAATTTCTTCTGTCTGAATTTTTACAGGTGTAACAAGTTTTTCTAAAGCTGTTATCCTGACACTTAAATTGACTATCTTTTTAAATATTAAAATGAGTATAAGCATAGTGATAAACTGCATAATTCCACCAATACTAATCTTGTAATATAGTTGTTCCATTGTCAGACTGCCTAAAATTTCGAACAAAACCCAATTTTCTTCCAATGTACACATAAAACCCATTTTTTTTAATGTGGAAAAAAATTCTCTTTTAAATAATTTCCTTTAAAATATCTGACATGTTATGACTTACCAAATCTGCATAGAACAGTAGAAATCTGAGGAAATTTCAAAACAGCCACCTAGTGTCTGAGATGTAAATCCAGAGAGAGAGAGAGAGAAAGAGAGAGAGAGAGAGAGAGAGAGAGAGAGAGAGAGAGAGAACAAGAAAGCGTAGCTGCCTAAAGCTTAAATCCAGCCACATGTTCCCTCTTGAGCTGAGTCAAGGCTTGGCTCTGGCTTCCTTAAGCTCCAACCACGTGTGTTGGCTTTACAGGCAGGGCCCTGTTTGGCAGGGCAGGTCTGAGTTGTTTGTAACACCTGTAACACCGGCTTTAAGCAAACAGCTCACAGTTAGTCCAGTCTGAGATCAAGCAGACCTAGACCCGGGCTAGTAAGCCACTGCTTGGACTAGGAATCCGCCTGCCGCCTGCCACCGCCTGCCGCCACCTGCCGCTGCCTGCCGCCCTTGCGGGAAAGTGGACCTGCCACCAAGCCAAGCAGTTTTTAATGGATTCTTGTCACGTTGGGCGCCAGATGTAGATGTAACCAACTGTCTTATTAAATAAGAAACACAGAAACAATGTAAAAGAGAAAGCCAAGAGGTCAAAGCTCAGAGCTAAAATCTCACCCTTCCTCCTGCTTTGTCCCAGCTTCTCGAAAGAGAGCTATTTCCTTGTGTGTCAGTCGTTTCAAAGTCATTCTGCCTTCTCATTGGTTGTAAACCCAAACACGTGACTGCCTCGTCACTGTCTGTATGTACAGCCCTCTAGGTCTTAAAGGCGTATGTCTCCAATGCTGGCTGTATCCCTTAACACACAGAGATCTATGGGATTAAAGGCATGTGCCACCACCGCCATGCTCTTTCTATGGCTCTAATAGCTCTGACCCCTGGCTAATTTTATTTATTAACATACAATGAAAATCACATTTCAGTACAATTAGAATACTACCACAACCACCCACCAAATCTCTATCTTTCTTAAACCTATGGAGTCCAATTTGTACTTCCCAAACAGTATTGGATATGGGGTCTGCTATGGAGTGTGGTTGACCTACCAGGAGTCATACCTCTTAAGAAAATCACCCTCCCTCCCACTATCAGTTGCCAATGACTTCTTATGCCCACCTCCTATCTCTACCTACCTCTATTGTGAGTGTGTCAGGTTTGAGTTTGTGCAGGCCTTCTGCATGCTGTAATAATCGCTTTGAACTCATGTCTGTAATTGGATTGTTGTGTCTACAGAACAGTTTCCTCATAGTCATCTCTCAGCTCATGCTCTTAAAGTTTTTCCACGCCCTAGTTCCACAATGATTTCAGAGCTTTGAGGGGAAAGGTGCAATATAGATGTTCTATTTAGGATTATGCACTCCAATCTTGTTTTTTACTGTATGCTGACCAGCTGGGTATCTCTGTGTCAACTGCCATGTAGTGCAAAAAGAAGCTTCCTTGATGATGCCTAAGAAATGCATTAATCTATGGTTATAATAAAAATCACTAGGAATACTTTCAATACAGTGTCCATTTAGTAGAATAGTAGTAGTAGATTCTTCTCTAGGGCCTATGACCTATCTATCCACAAGTTTTGTCCCTAGCAACAGTGACAGGCCTTAAATCTAATCAGAAAGTTATTGGTTATGTTCCAAACATCTATGCCCCTATTACAGTAGTGAACATATCTTGCCAAGATAATCATTATAACTCATAGAGTTAACATTTGGGTAAGAATGATGTTTACTTTTCTCCCCTAGTATCATGCATAGCACTTTCAGCACTATGAAAGCTAGCCATTAGGGATGAAGCTTCTAATTCAATACCACCTTGATTTCTCCACATGTTTTAATTCATTATTCTGAGTCTTCAACAATAGGATCTTACTGTAAAATTCTGTATGGTAATCAAAAACCATAGCAATAACTTATAATGTCTGAGAGTTTATGGAGTTCCACTGGCCACAAACTCAAAAAGATGCAAAACATCCCTAGTTCTGCAGTTTTTATTAAGCAATCATGTGTGTAGTTGAAGTATTTTCTGGCACTATTGTAGAGTGTATTAGTTCCATTACTATTACTGTGATAAAACAGAAAGACAAACTTTCAAAGTATTTAATTGGGATTAGAGTTTCAGAGGGTTAGAGTCCATGGTGGCAGAGCAAAAGCATGGTGGCTGGAACAGATAAGAACTTACATATCAATCTACAAGCAGAAGATAACACACTATAAATGGTGTCAAGCTTTTGAAACCTCAAGCTTGCTCCCAGTGATATACCTCATTTAACAGGGCCATGACTCTTAATCCTTCCCCAAATGCCACCAACTAGGGAACAAGCATTCAAATACATGAACCCATAGGGACATTCTCATTCAAACCACTATATAGGGTAACTCAATTTAAAAAATTTTAAACATGTATATGTATTTGCATATATTAAGAATATTCTAGGCCAGGCGGTGGTGGCACACGCCTTTAATCCCAGTACTCGGGAGGCAGAGGCAGGCGGATCTCTGTGAGTTCGAGGCCAGCCTGGGCTACCAAGTGAGTTCCAGGAAAGGCTCAAAGCTACACAGAGAAACCCTGTCTCGAAAAAAACCAAAAAAAAAAAAAAATTCTAATGTTGTTAGGTAAGGTTTTAGATATGTAGACATTGCTTAAATCATTGTTTTAAAAATTATTTAACTCCTAAAATAAAAATGAAAAGCCATATTACTTCTACTCATTGCTTTAGTGGAATTGCCCACAAATTTTGGTATTGTATGTTCTTATTCAAGTTCACTTTTTGTATTTTCTATTTTTTTTGATATATTATTTGGGTCATAGGTTATTTTGAATAAGGTCAGGTAATTTTGAAGGTTTAGGGCATTTTCTAAAAATCTTAGAGTGATTTTTTTTAACTTTTTCTTTTTGGAGGGTGGGTAGTTATGAGATGGTGTTTTTTCAGCCAAGGTGGGCCTGAAACTCCTTCTTACTCCTTGAGAAACAGGGATAGCTTAGCATTGTTCCCACCCTATACCACCTACATACTCCTTTTCCAGCAAAACAACAGGGAACTTCACCCTAGCAAATAAAATTTACTTCTAAAGTGTCTGTGTCATTTATCATTCATTCTAAAACTGTGCTTCCCCTTGTTTCACATTTTGTATGTACTGTTCAGAATTGTTTTTGTCATTTTAGTAGACAAGTAGTAGCATATCATTTTCATTTTTAATTTCCTAATGACTAGTACTACACAGTGTATTTTCTTTTACTAATATCTGATCTTATATATTTTAGTAATGTGTGACAACAAAATTATTATTGATTAAACATTAAACAGATTACTCTGAATCATTTTCTCAATGAGGTTCACCATTTTAGACATCTGTCTCCATCTTCCCTGCATCCAATTTTAACATGAATCCTACTAAGTAAGTTTAGCCAGAATCCACCAGCCTTTCTAGTTATCTATCTTTGATATTTAACCAAATTATTTCCAAGTGATTCCTGATTATGCTGGCATGTCTTCAGCAAGAATCTTGTCAGGTCAGTAATGCTGTGGGATATTCTGTATGTTAAATGTGTTGCTCTGCTTGGTTAATAAATAAAACACTGATTGGCCAGTAGCCAGGCAGGAAGTATAGGCGGGACAAGGAGAGAGGAGAATTCTCGGAAGTGGAAGGCTGAGTCAGAGAGATGCTGCCAGCCATGCAATCAGAAGATGTTAAGATACTGGTAAGCTATGAGCCACATGGCAACTTATAGAGGAATAGAAATGGGTTAATTTAAGATATAAGAAGTTAGCAAGAAGCCTGCCATGGCCATACAGTTTGTAAGTAATATGTCTGTGTGTTTACTTGGTTGGGTCTGAGTGGCTGCAAGACTCATGGGTGAGAGAGATTTGTCTGACTGTGGGTCAGGCAGGACCAGAAAAACTCCAGATACACCAGTAAAGCCAGAATCTCCTGCATAATTACAGGAAATTTCAATCCACCATTCCTCTGACTTATGCTTTGACTGCAGATGCTCACATCACTTGGTTTCATTGAGCTCAGCCTCTCTGCCTATATAGTAAATGACCATTTTAATAGTTGTAAGCTTCTAGGAGGAATCTGAAATAAAATCTGCTGTACCATATCTTAACTACTATCACACACACACACACACACACACACACACACACACACACAAAGGAAACCTAAAAAAATAAGTGCCTGCTTACTTTGTTCACATTATAGGGTTTTATTATTCTGGTTATGTATCTTTCCTTAGGTTCATGCTTTGAAAATATTTTCCTAGTATTGGTTTTGTCTTTTTAGTATGTTTACAGAGTCTTTTAAACGTTCAACTTTCTTAATTTTTAAAGAGAATAATTTAGAAAATTTTATATACCTTACTTTGATAATATTTCTAAGAAATATTTACTAACTTCGGGTCATAAACTGGCAAAACAAAACCAACAATAATAACACAAGATAGACATGTTTTTTCCAGTTACCATTTTTTGAAGACTATTTCACTAAAGGATTCTGGAATTAAAGAGTTTTATTTATTTTTCTTCTAGCATTTTAAAGATGGTATTTTGTAATATTCTTAAGGCATTTGTTTTTGGTAAGATATGCTTCATCATTTGTTTTATTTTTTTTCCTATTCTTCACTTAGACTTTACATTCCCATGTTCCATCCTACACTGTCACTGATGATTCATAGCTTTTCAGCAGTTTATAATGCTATAGACTTGCTTTAAACGAAAAATAGAAATATAAAACAATCAAAAACTTTTTTAATATTTTGAATCTCAAACATCAAGATTTACACATTCATGAGTTGATAAATTCCATATTTAATGCATAATTTTAAACCTTGTTGCTACTTGTCACTACCTTATTTTATCTCTAAGTAAGATTTTCATTATTTTACCACAATAATAATTCTATTTTGCTAAAAAAATCTTATGGCACAATCATAGTTATAAACTTCATTTATAGAAATCTCTGGTAAATTTGAATAAACAGTTATATATATAGTTATATATATATATATATATATATATATATATATATATATATATTCCTTAGTTTATGACTTTAAGAAATAAGAAAATATTTGGAGTCCTGCCTCTGGGACCCAGGCCCTGTGACACACAGCCAGTCCCTAGGAACCCCCACCTAACTCTGTCCCAGTTGTTGGCCAGCAGGGAAAACTCCCCACAGCCAGGCTCACCCACCAAATCCCCCTATTGAACCCTGCAATCTACAAGGCCCAAGCCCTACAAAAATACCCATCTTCCTACAACCCCAGGAACTTCCTGAGACAAGAAATCCACCAGCTCCCATTAGACCAAGAGATGAGTGACTCCTCTCCCACCCAGAGAGTCCTGCCTCTAGGACCCAGGCCCAGGGAAATATCCAGTCCTCAGGAACCCCCACCCAAATCTGCCCCACTTGCTAGCCAGCAGGGAAAATTCTCTGTGGCCAAGCTGCCCCAACAAACCACCTCATCGCACCCTGCCATCTACAAGAACCATACCCTAATCCAATACCCATCTGCCTGTGACTGCAGTAACTTCCTGAGACAAGGAATCCACCAGCTCTCATTGGACCAACAGTGGCTGTTGTGGATATCACTCTGTACAAATAAAATGCTGATTGGCCATTAGCCGGGCAGGAAGTATAAGTAGGACAAGCAGAGAAGAGAATTCTGGAAAGTGGAAGGCTGAGACAAAGCGACTCTGCCAGATGCCACCATGAAAAGTGAGATATAAGGTACCGGTAAGCCATGAGCCACGTGGCAACTTATAGACTAATAAATAAGGGTTAATTTAAGATATAGAACCAGATAACAAGAAGGCTCCTGCAGCCATACAGTTTGTAAGCAATATAAGTCTCTATGTGTTTACTTGGATTGGGTCTAAGTGGCTGTGGGACTGGTGGGTGAGAGAGATTTGCCTGACCATGGGCCAGGCAGGACCAGAAGAACCCCAGCTATAAGTTGCTTCCCAAGACACAGCTCTGGCTGGATAAAACCAAGAGTGACTCCCTGAGTCACAGAATCAGCTAGCTTGGATTGGGCCAAGAGGAGCTCCCTGAGATACAGAATCTGCCAGCTCTAATTAGACCAAGAGCTAAGACTGGACACAGAGGAGCCCCCTGTGACACAGACACAACAAGCACAGAGTGGACCAATAGCAGCTAGCTCAGACACAGGCACCTCTTGCACCTATTAGAGGAAGAGTTGGACAGATGTCAAAGCCAAAACACATACAACAACATAAAGAGCAATATGGCATCACCAGAACCTAGCTCTCTTCTAACATCAAGACCTGAACATCACAATGTAGAAGAAGCAGAGGAAAGCATCCTTAAAATTAGCTTCATGAAGATGCTATAGGCCTTTAAAGAAAAAAAAATGAAAAACTCCCATAAAGAAATTGAGGAAAAGACAAATGAAAAAAAAGGAAGAAATCAATAAATCCCTTAAAGAAAGCCAAGAAAACCATGAAAAAGCGATTAATCATGTGATGGAAACAATTCAAGACCTGAAAAGTAAAATAGAAACAATGAAGAAGACACAAACAGAGAGAATGCTGGAAATAGAAAATCTGAGTAAATGAACAGGAAACAAAGATGCAAGCATAACCAACAGAATACAAGAGATGGAAGACAGAATCTCTAGTGTAGAGCATACAATAGAGGAAATAGATTCATCAGTCAAAGAAAACACCAAAGTAAAAAAAGTCATAATGCAAAATGTCCAAGAAATCTGGGACACTATGAAATGGCCAAACCTAAGAATAATAGGGATAGAAGAAGGAGAAGAATATCAACTCAAAGGCACAGAAAATATATTCAACAAAATCATGGAAGGAAACTTTTCCAACTTAAAGAAGGAAATACCTATGAAGATACAAGAAGCTTATAGAACACCAAATAGATTAGACCCCCCCCCAAAAAAAGTCCCCTTGCATATAATAATTAAACCTCTAAACATACAGAATAAAGATAGAATATTAAGAGGAGCAAAGGAAAAAGGCCAAGTGACCTATAAAAGCAGACCCATCAGAATAACACCCAACTTCTCAATGGAGACTTTGAAAGCCAGAAGGACCTAGACAGATGTAATGCAGACACTAAGAGACCATGGATGCCAGCCTCGACTAATATACCCAGAATATTCTTCAATCACCATAGATGGAGTAAACAAGACATTCCAAGACAAAAACCAGATTTAAACAATACCTATCCACAAATCCAGCCCTACAGAAAGCACTAGAAGGAAAATTCCAACCTAAGGAAGTCAGATACACCCCAAAAAAACACTGGCAATAGATAACTCCACAGCAGTAAATCCCAAAGAAGATAAATACACACACATTACCACCAAAAGGTAACAGGAATTAATAATCACTGGTCATTAATATCCCTTAATATCAATGGACTTAATTCACCTATAAAAAGACACAGGCCAACAGAATGGATACAAAAGCAGCACCCATGTTTCTGTTGCATACAAGAAACACATCTTAACTTCAAAGACAGACACTACCTCAGAGTAAAAGCCGGGGAAAAGTTTTTCTAATCAAATGGACCTAAGAAGCAAGCTCGTGTGGCTCTCCTATATCTAACAAAATAGACTTCAAAATAAAATCAATCAAAAGAGATAGAGAAGAACATTACATACTTATCACAGGAAAGATCCACCAATATGAAGTTTCAATTCTGAACATTTATGCCCGAAATACAAGGGTACCCACATATGTAAAGGAAACATTACTAAAGCTTAAATCATACATCAAACTCCATACATTAATAGTGGGAGACTTCAACACACCACCTCACTACTGAAAAATTCTGCTAGATCAAAATTTAACAGAGAAATAAGGGACCTAACCAATGTTATGACTGAAATGAACATTCCACCTTAACAAAAAAGAATATAACTTCTTCTCAACACCCCATGGAACTTTCTCTAATGTTGGCCACATACTCGGTTATAAAGCAAATCTCAACAGATACAAGAAAAAAATTGGAATAATCTCCTGTATTTTATAGGACCACCATGGCTTAAAGTTAGATTTCAACAACAACAAACATTACAGGAAGCCTACAAACTCATGGAAATTGAATAATGCCCAATTGAATCACCAATTGGTCAAGGAAGAAATAAAGAAAGAAATTAAAGACTTCCTAGAGTTCAATGAAAATGAATGTACTACATACCCAAACTTATGGGATACGATGAAAGCAGTGTTAAGAGGGAAATACATAGCACTAAATGCCCATATAAAGAAGTTGGATAAATCTCACACTAGTGACTTAACAACACACCTGAAAGTTCTAGAACAAGAAGAAGCAAAGTCACTCAGGAGGAATAAACACCAGTAAACAATCAAATTGACAGCTGAAATAAATAAAATAGAAACAAAGAGAACAATACAAAGAATAAATGAACCAAAGAGTTGGTTCTTTGAGAAAATCAACAAGATAGACAAGCCCTTACCCACACTAACCAAAAGGCATAGAGAGAGCATCCCAATTAACAAAATCAGAAATGAAAAGGGAGATATAACAAGTGACAATGAGAAAATCCAGAGAATCATCAGGCCATACTCCAAAAACCTGTACTCCACAAAATTGGAAAATCTAAAAGAAATGGATAATTTTCTGGTTAGGTACCTCAGACCAAAGCTAAATCAAGACCAGATAAACAATTTAAATAGAGCCTTAGGAAATAGAAACAGTCATTAAGAGTCTCCCAACCATAAAAGCCCATGACCAGATGGTTTCAGTGAAGATTTCTACCAGATCTTCAAAGAAGAGTTAATACCAATATTCTTCAAATTGTTCCACATGATAGAAACACAGTAGAAACAAACTCCTTTTATTTGGCTACAGTTACTCTGCTTCACAAGCCATACAATGATGCAACAAAGAAAGAGAACTACAGACCGATCTCCCTCATGAACATTGATGAAAAAATACACAATAAAAAATTGGAAAACAGACTCCAAGAACACATCAAAAACATTATCCACCACGATCAAGTATGCTTTAGCCCAGAGATGCAAGGATGGTTCAACATATGAAAGTCTCTAGGTGTAATACACCATATAAACAAACTGAAAGAACAAAACCACATGATTGGTTCATTAGATGCTGAAAAGCCTTTGACAAAATCCAACACCCCTTCATGATAAGGGTCTTGGAGAGATCAGGAATACAGGGAGCATACCTAAACATAATAAGGCAATTTACAGCAAACCAACAGCCAACATCAAAGTAAATGGAGAGAAACTCAAAGTGATTCCACCAAAATCAGGAACAAGACAAGGCTGTCTGCTCTCCCCATATTTATTCAATATAGTAGTAGCTAGAGCAATAAGATAGCAAAACGAGATCAAGAGGATCCAAATTGGAAAGGAAGAAGTCAAACTCTATTTGCGGATGACATGATAGTATACATAAGTGACCCCAAAAATTATATCAGGGACTCATACAGCTGATAAACATCTTCAGTAATGTGGCAGGATACAAGATTAACTCAAAAAAAGAGTAGCCTTCCCATATACAAATGATAAATATGCTGAAAAATAAATTAGAAAAATATCACCATTTACAATAGCCACAAATAATATAAAATACTTTGGGGTAACACTAAGCAAGGGAAAGACCTGTATGATAAGAACTTTAAGTCACTGAAGAAAGAAATTGAAGATGTCAGAAAATGGAAATATCTCCCATTCTCATGGATAGGAAGGATTAAGATAGCAAAAACGGCCATCTTACCAAAAGCAATCTACAGATTCAATACAATCCCCATAAAAATCCCAACACAATTCTTCACAGACCTGAAAAGATCAATCCTAAACTTCATTTGAAAGAAAAAAAAAAACAGGATAGCTGAAAGAATCCTGTACAACAAAACCACCTCTGGAAGCATCACCATCCCTGACATCAGCTGTACTATAGAGCTATAGTAATAAAAACAGCTTGGTATTGGCATAACAACTGACATGTGGATGGATGGAACCTAATTGAAGACTTTAACATTAACCCACACACCTATGAGTTTTGACAAAGAAGCCAAAACTGTACAATGGAAAAAAGAAAGCATCTTCAACAAATGGAGCTTGCATAACTGGATGTAGATATGTAGAAGAATGCAAATAGATCCATATCTATTGGCATGTATAAAACTCAAGTCCAAGTGGATCAAGGACCTCAACATAAATCCAGTTACATTGCACCTGACAGAAGAGAGAGTAGGAAGTAGCCTTCAATGCATTGGCACAGGAGACCACTTTCTAAATATAACACCAGTACCACAGAAACTGAGAACAGCAATCAAGAAATGGGACCTCCTGAAACTAAGAAGCTTCTGTAAGGCAAAGGACACAGTAAATAAGACAAAATGACAGCCCACAGAATGGAAAAAGATTTTCACCAACTCCACATCTGACAGAGGGCTGATCTCCAAAATATATAAAGAACTCAAGAAACTAGACACCAAAATAACAAACAATCCAATTTAAAAATGGGCTATAGAGCTAAACAGAGAATTCTCAAATGAAGAATTTCAAATGGCTGAAAGACATTTAAGGAATTACTCAGCATCCTTAATTATTAGGGAGATACAAATCAAAACAACTCTGAGATATCATCTCACACCAGTCAGAATGGCTAAGATCTAAAGCACTGCAGACAACTTATGTTGGAGAGAATGTGGAGCAAGGGGAACACTCCTCCAATGTTGGTGGGAGTGCAAACTGATTCAGCCACTTTGGGAATCAGTATGGTAGTTTCTCAGAAAATAGGGAACCAATCTTCCTCAAGACCCAGCTATACCACTCTTGGGCATATAACCAAGGAATGCCCAATCATACCACAAGGACATATGCTCAACTCTTTTCACATCAGCATTATTTGTAATAGCCAGAACCTGGATGTAGCATGAATCTTAAAAGTTCTTATTAATAAAATCAAACCTGAGCCAGGTAGTGGGGTGAACACTGGAAGATCAGAGAGGCAGAACAAGCCACAGCTACCTCACCTTGCCAATTCCTCAGCTGGTCCTGTTTCCTCAGACTGGAAGTCTCTGAGTCCTCATTCAGAATGAATCTCAGCTGAACTGTGCTGCTCAAAGCCTAAAAGCTTAACCAGCCAAATGCTTAACCAGCCAAATGATTCTAGTTTCTGGTCCTCCCGCCTTATATATCTTTCTGCTTTCTACCATCACTCCCTAGGATTAAAGGCTCGCTTTCTGAGATTAAAGGCATGAGTCACCATGCTTGGCTGTATCCTTGAACACATGGATTTCTGCTTCTGGAATGCTAGGATTAAAGGTGTGAGTGCCACCATTTTCTAGCCTTTGTATCTAGGGGATGTTCTGTCTCTGACCCCAGATAAGTTTATTAGGGTGCACAATATTTTGGGAAACACAATACCACCACACCTGGAAACAACTTAGATGCCCCTCAACTGAAGAGTGGATTAAGAAAATGTGGTACATATACACAATGGGGTACTCTTCAGCAGAGAAAAAAGAATGCCATCATGAGGTTTTCAGGCAATTGGATGGAACTAGATAACCCAGACTCAGAAGGACAAACATGGTATGTGCCCACTCATAAGTGGATACTAGATGTAAAGCAAAGGGTAATCAGGCAACAACCCATAACTCCAGAGAAGCTAACAGGGAAGACACAAAGAGGGGCACATGGACCGCCCTAGGAAGGGGAAATAGATGAGATCTCCATGAGTAAACTGGTGATGAAGTGTGGGCAATGGAGGGTAGGAGATAGGGGATGAAAATATAAGGGAATGGGATGGCCAAGCTAGAACAGGGAGGAAAGGGGAAATGCAATGAAAGAGATACCATAATATAGAGAGAAATCATGGGGATAGAGAGAAACCTGGTGCTAGGGAAGTTGCCAGGAATCCCCAAGGATGACCACAGCCTGAGCTACTAGCAATAGTGGAAGAAGGGCTGAGCCAGGTGTCACCAACTAGCACAGAGGAAGCAAGACGCAAATTCCATACTGAGAAAAGGTACCAACCTATGTGACTAAACATAGCATAGACTAGAATTATGGGTTAATTTAAGTGTAAGAGCTAGATAGTAATAATCCTGAGCTACTGTCTGAACATTTATACTTAATATAAGCCTCTGAGTGATAATTTGGAAATGACAACAAGACAGGGTGGGACAAAGACAAGCATCCAGTTACGGGTTCAGGCCAAAGAAGTTAGAAAAACAAATAGACTAACTAAGACAGAGACTCCCTGATAGACCAGAGACCAAACCTGTGACCAGAAAATAGATAGAAAGCCCACAAGAAGACTTTTTCCACTCACTCAGAGCCCTCAATACCCACTCATTTTCTCATGACCTTATCCGATCCCCCAACTTAGTCAGAGACCAAGAAAAACTTTTAGTCACTATAGAGAAAACAAGATATTCCATGACAAGGTCACATTTAAGCAAAATCTATCTACAAGTCCAGTCCTACATAGGGTACTAGAAGAAAAACTCATAACCAAAGAGGTTAATGAAAACTCATAGAAAACACACAATAATTAATCTCACACCAGCAAAACTCAAGGAAGGGAAGCAAACACACACACACACACACACACACACACACACACACACACACACTACCAACAACAACAATAAAAATACAGAAATTGATAATCATTAGTCATTGATAATTCTCAATATAAATGGCTTTACTTCCCCAATAAAAAGACAAAGGCTAACAGAATGGATATGAAAACAGGGTCCATTCTTCTGCTTCATACAAGAAACACACTTCAACATCATACCTGAGTATGGGGTTTGAAAAATTTTCTAAGCAGATAAAACCAAGAGAAAACCTGGTATAGCTCTTAGAATGTCTAACAAAATATACTTCAAACCAAAATGAATCAAAAGAGGGATAAAGAAGGACATTTCAGAAACATCAAAGGAAAAATCAGCAACATGACATCTCAAATCTTCATATTAATGCCTCAAAGAAAAAGGCACCCACATTTATAAAAAAAAAAACATTACTAAAGTTTAGATCACACATTGAACCTCCACATTAATAATGGGAGAATTCAATATTCCACTCTTACCAATGGACAGGTCAAGCAGACAGAATGTAAATGGAGAAATAATGGAGATAACAGACATTTTGTATCAAATGAACACAAGAAATATCTACAGAACATTTCACTCACACACACAAAAATAGACCTTCTTTTCAGCACCTCAAGGAATATTCCCCAAAACTGAAAATATACTCAGTCACAAAGCAATTCTCAAGAGATAAAAGAAAACTGAAATAACTCCTTGTATCCTATCACACCACCATGAATTAAAGCTGTCTTTCAACAACAGAAACAACAGAAAGCTTACAAACTCATCAAAACTGAACCACTCCCTATGGAAGGACTACAGGATCAAGGCAGAAATAAAGACATTAAAAACAACCTGGAATTCAATGAAAGTGAATGCACAACATAACCAAATTTAGGGGACACAGTGAAATCGGTGCTAACAAGAAAGTTCATGGCACTAAGTGCCTTCATAAACAAATTGGAGAGATCTCATACTAATTACTTTATAGCACACCTGAAAGCTCTAGGACAAAAAGAAGCAAATATAACAAAGAGGGATAGATAGTATGAAACAATCAAACTGAGAGATGGAATCAATAAAATAGAAACAAAGAGAACATTACAAAGAATCACCAAAACAGAGAGTTGATTCTTTGAAAAAAATCAACAAAATTGCCAAAACTATATCCAAATTAACTAAAAGACAGAAAAAGTCTATCCAAATTAACAAAATAAGAAATGAAAGGGGAGAATAGCATCAAAGAAATACAAGAATAAATAGGTCATATTTCAAAAACTGCATTCCACAAAATTGAAAAAGCTAAAAGAAATAGACAATAATTTCAATACATGTAACTTACCAAAGTTAAATCGAGATGAGTTAAACAGTGTAAATAGACCCACAACACACAAGGAAATAGAAAGCAATTAAAATCTCTCAATCAAAAAAAAAAAAAAAAAAAAAGGCCATCCAGGCGGTGGTGGCACACTCCTTTTATCCCAGCACTTGGGAGGCAGAGCCAGGTGGATCTCTGTGAGTTCAAGGCCAGCCTGGGCTACCAAGTGAATTCCAGGAAAGGTGCAAAGCTACACAGAAAAACCCTGTCTCGGAAAACCAAAAAAAAAAAAAAAAAAAAAAAAAAAGGGCCAAGACCAGAAGTTTTGCAACATATTATACTAGACTTTCAAAGAAGAGGGGAAATCAAAATGCCTCAAATTATTTTACAAAATAGAAATAGAAAAAGCATCGCCAAATTCATTTACTGAGGCCACAGTCACTCTAATATCCAAACTACGCAAAGATTCAGCAAAGAAATAAAATTACAGACCATTTTCCTCATGTATACTTACACAAAAATACTCAATAAAATATTTGTAAACCAAACCCAAGAACACATTAAAAAGACCATCCACCATGACCAAGGAGGCCATCTCACAGATGCAGGGATGGTTCAACATGTGAAAGTCTGTGAGTGTAATACATCATATAAAGAAACTGAAAGAAAAATTAACACATAATCATCTCACTAGATGCTGAAAAATCCTTTGATAAGATCTCATACCCATTCATGTTAAAGTCTTTGAGAGATCAAGGATACAGGGGCATACCTAAGCATAATAAGGGGAATTTACATCAAACTGATTTCCAATATCAAATTAAATGAAGAGAAACTCAATGTGCTTCCATTAAAATCAGGAACAAGACATGATTGTCCATTTTCCCCATGTGTGTGGACTATTTCTTTACACTGTGTGAATACATGTAACTGTTATTAGTTTAATGAATAAGTTGAATGGCCAGTGACTGGACAGGATAAGGATAGGCAGGAGAACCAAACCAAGGACACTGGAAAGAAGAAGGGAGAAGTCAGACGAGTCACAAGCCAGAAAGAGAGGAAATAGGAAGTGCAAGATGAAAGAGAGGTAACACCAGGTGGCAAAATGTAGATTAATATAAATGGGTTGACTTAAGTTAGAAGAGTTAGATAACAATAAGCCTGAGCCACTGGCAGATAGTTTACACTTAATAGTAAGTCTCCATGTCATGATATGGGAGCTGACTGGTGGAACAGAAAAATCTGCCTACATCCAAATAAGACTTGAGCCAGCTTAAGAAGTTTCTAATCACACAAAAATGAATCCAAATGTGACTTACTAGTTTTGTATCTCTCATGCCAGAGACACATCTCCTGGCAATTGCCAGCATACCTTGAGCAGGTTTCTGTAGTCTCTCACAGGGGATGTGGTACAAAGAAGGGTTTCTCAGCCACTGCCTGCAGGCTTGAGACAGCAGCATGAGTTCTGCCAGGGTGCTGTATGGCAGGTTTGGACTGTTGCTCATCCAGACAGAAAAGGTGACAGATGCTGAGTAAAGGAAGATCCAAATAGAAAAAAAAAACCTTTAAACATGTTACAATATTTAAAAACATACAAAGGCTTGGGAGAGAAAAGATTATATAAATAATAGATAATATATATGTAATATACATATAAATTCATGTATACTTCTAAAATTATAAAGTCCTTAAAAAGGAATAGGGTTAAAATGTTATAAGCCACATAAAGATGAGAAATGCACAGTCTGAATTCTATATGTTATTTTTTTTTAAACTTTAGATTTTCTGATTGTTAATAAAGAAACAATGACTAAGAAAAATTGGATTATGAAAACTACTGGATTGAACCAACCTATATATTTTTAAAATGTCTTGACTTCTAAATTGATGGCAAAAGATATGTTACTTTGGGGAAGAGGTTATGCTATTATCTCCACAGGAAATGAGAGGCTGTGGATTCATTCCAAGTTCGTATGTATCAGGTTTGATCAGGGAAGACTCCCTGAAAATCCTGGCTATAGACATAAAGAAATAAACCTGAGCAACTACAAAACACATAATGTATATTTTACCTGCCCAAACATAAAACAAAATTAATCATCTTTGGCTAATTTGTGTACAACACACAATCTATACTTGTATTAATACAGACATGTATGTTACCTTTAAAAGTCTATGTGTTTTCAGAATAAGGGGACAAGACACCAATGAAAATGGATAGCCCAGGTGATCCAGCATCTCAAAATACCTCTGTTACAATCACCTCAGAATTATGCATCCAGAACAACTTCAAGGCTGCTGGCTGAGATGATCTAGCCTTACAGAATACTCCAGCTAAGACTCAACAATTATCCTGATTTTCTCAAGGTTCCCCCAAAGATTCCAGCACCCGCAGACAACAGGAAACAGTTTGAAAAATAAATGCCCACCTTCCCAAAAGATGGGTTATGTAAGTTTGTTACCATTTAAAGGTGAGGTTGATTACAAGTGGTTATTGGTTGTAGTAAAAAAAAGGGGGGGGGGAGATCTAGGAATGATGGGTTAAAAAGGTAGATTATTGAACCTACTTTAATCCAAGACCAAATATTAATCTCAAAATATTTTATATTGGTATGGATTTTGGTATATTTGTAAAATTTTAAAGTTATTTTTGATATACTATATGTATGCTTCCACTATTGTTTTGGTTATTGTGCCTTTGTAACTCATTTCAAAATGTAATGTATAATTAAATACATATTAATAGTTAGTAATCTATACTAGTCAAACATAGCCATTTTAGATACATTTTCAAAGACATACACAGATATTTAGATAGATAGATGGTCTTCAAACACTTCTACACATGTCTACAGAATATGGCATTTAATATGTTTAACAACCTAAGATTTTTCATGACAGTGAGACTCATCTGCTCTTGACAACACCAATCTACTTCAAAAAAGGACGATGGGAATCAAAGAACCTCCAAATGGAGTTTGCTTTCTTTATGGCAAAAACTAGCCATTAGGGCAAAGAAACTGCCCTTGCTTCAATTGCTGACAGTATATTGTTCAAACTGGAACACCAGGATGCAAAAGAAAGCGACTGTCAAACTTTGTTAAGACAATATAGGAGAGTACTTCAAAAATTCCCTGCTTCTCAAAAACATCAGTCAGATATACTAGGCCTGTAGGCCAAAGTTGGATGCCCCAACATTACAGATGAACTTTAGGTGACTGTACAGACAGACAATTGTCACTGTCATTGAGTCACATTGCACACTTCTGGGGTATTTAAGGAAGTTAAAAACTAATACTTAAATTGATAGTTTTCCTTGATTTTGATGAAAAGTAAATTAGTTATAAAAACTTAGACTCACAAAGATAAAATAATAATAGAATATTTTCTATAAATTTGCCAAATACAAATGGATTGGATATTGTAACTAGTTCTTACCTGACAACTATTTTTGTTGTATACAATGTTCCTCTGTTAAAGTTGAAACCTTCCTTTTTTAATTAGACAAAAATGAGGAAATGTGGAATATTCCTTTATACTGTGTGAATATGTGCTGTTGTGATCAGTTTAATAAAGAAGCTAGCCAGGCAGTAGTGGCACACACCTTTAATCTCAGCAATCTGGAGACAGAGCCAGGCAGACCTCTGCCAGTTCAAGGCCAGCCTTGTCTACTGAATGAGATCCAGTACTGGCACCAAAACTACACAGAGAAACCCTGTCTCAAAAAAACCAAAAGAGAGAGGGAGAGAGAGAGAGAGAGAGAGAGAGAGAGAGAGAGAGAGAGAGAGAGAAGAAGAAGAAGAAGAAGAAGAAGAAGAAGAAGAAGAAGAAGAAGAAGAAGAAGAAGAAGAAGAAGAAGAAAAGAGAGAGAGAAGAGGAGAGAAGAGAGAGAGAGAGAGAGAGAGAGAGAGAGAGAGAGAGAGAGAGAGAGAGAGAGAGAGAAAGAAGCTGACTGGCCAATAGCCATAAAGGATAAAGTTAGGCAAGAGACTCAAACTAAGGACACTAGAAAGAAGAAGGGCAGAGTCAGAGGACTTGTGAGTCAGGCACAGAGAAGAAACAGGAGTTTCAAGATAAAAGAGAGGTAACACCATGTGACAAAATATAGTTTAATATAAATGGGTTAACTTAAAAAGCTTGAGTTTTGGCCAAGCATTTTATAATTAATATTAAGCCTTGTTGTGGTAATTTGGGAGCATCTGCTAAGATACAGAGAAACTCTGCCTACATATGTGTATTCAATATAGTACTTGAAGTTCTAACTAGATTAATAAAACAACCAAAGGTGGATAATTGGATGCAAATTAGAAAAGAAGTCAAATTATTACATTTCTTTTATTACAGATGATATAGATATGATATTATACATAAGAGATGCCAAAAATTCTACCAGGGGACACCTACAGCTAATAAACATCTTCAGAATAAGAAGCTGAATACAAGATTAACTAAAAAATCGGTAGTCCTGTTATACACAAATTACAAATGGAATGAGAAAGAAATCAGGAAAAGAACACCCTTCACAACAGCCACATATAATATAAAATATTTTGTGGCAACTCTAACCAAGTAAGTGAAAGACCTGTATGAAGAAAACTTCAAGTCTTTGAAGAAGGAAATTGAAAAAGATATCAGAAGATGGAATGATCTCCCATGTTTATGCATCAGTAGAATTAATATAAGAAAAATGGCTATTCTATAAAAAGCAATTTACATATTCAATGAAATCCCAATCTAAATTCCAACACAATTCGTTACAGACTTTGAAAGAACAATACTCAACTTCATATGAAAAAAAACCTGATAGCCAAAACCATCTTATACAATAAAGTAACTTCCAGAGGTATCACCATCCCTGATTTCAAGCTGTACTACAGAGATGTAGTAAAAAAAAATGTGTGATATTGGCATAAGAACAGTAGCATTGATCAATGGAATCTAATCAAAGGCCCCATTGTAAATCCACACAGATATGGACATCTCTGTTTTGATAACAAAGCCTGAAATACACAATGTAAAAAAGAAAGCATCTAGTCTAACTGGATGTCTGTATGTAGAAGAATGCCCATATCTATCACCCTGTACAAAACTCAAGTCCAATTGGATCAATACCTCAACATAAAATCAGATACACAGAACCTGATAGAGAAAAAAGTGGGGAATAGCTTTGAACACATTGGCATAGGGAAGAAACTTCATAAACAGAACATCAATACTGTAGGCACTAATATCAGCAATGAATAAATGGGACCTCATAAATCTGAAAAATCTTCTGTAAGGCAAAGGACACCACCAATAGAACAAAATGGCAGCCCACAAAATTGGAAAAGATTTCCAGCAACTTCACATCTGATAGAAGGCTAATATTCAAAATAAATAAAGAAATCAAGAAACTAGACATCAACAAACTAAATAATCCAATTTACAAAATGGGGTGCCAATCTAAAAAGTGAATTATCAACAGAGGATTTTTTTTTTTTTTTGGTTTTTCAAGATAGGGTTTCTCTGTGTAGCTTTGTGCCTTTCCTGGATCTTGCTCCGTAGACCAGGCTGGCCTCGAATCAACAGAGGATTCTTGAATGGCTCAGAAACACTTAAAGAAGTGTTCCACATCTTTAGCCATCAGGGAAATGCAAATCAAAACAACTTTGAGATTCCAATTTGCACCTGTCAGAACAGCTAAAATCAAAAGCACAAGTGGCAGCTCCTACTGGAGAGGATGTGGAGAATACTCCTCCACTGATGGTGGGAGTGCAAACTTATGCACCCACTTTGGAAACAAATATGGAAGTTTTACAGAAAACTGGGAATTATTGTACCTCAAGACCCAGCTATCCTACTTCTGGGCATATACATAAAGGATGCTCTATCCTATCATAAGTACACCTGGTCAAGTATTCAAAGCAGCTTTATTCATGATATCTAGAAAGTAGAAATAATCTAAATGTCCCTCAACAGAATAATGGATAAAGAAAATAATGGATAAAAATAATGGTACATTTAACAATGGAGTATTACTCAGCTGTTAAAATCAATGACATCATGAAATTTGCAAGAAAATGGATGGAACTAGAAAAATTATCCTGACTGAAGTAACCCAGACTCAGAAAGACAAACGTTGTTGGTACTCACTTGGAAGTTGATATTAGTTTTAAAGTAAAAGGTAATCATGCTACAACCAACAGGCCCAGAGAGGCTAAGAAACAAGGAGGGCTTAAGGGACCACAAAAGGATCTACCCAGGACAAGGAAGTAAAATAGACTCCACTTGTGGACTGGGGTAAAATGGGGTTAGGAATAGGAGGGATCAGGTTGTGGGGAGCAGGGAGAAAATACTGGAATAAATGACTGGAATTGGGAGGCATTTTGTTGACAAAGTAGAAACCTAGTGAAATGGAACTCCATGGAATCTGCAAGAGTAATCCTAGCAAAGACTCCAAGTAATGGCTGACACAGAGTCTGAACTCGGCATCTTTTATAACCAGGCAGCACCTCAAACGGAAAGGTTGGGATACCAACCCAGCCACAAAACTTTCAATTACAGTTTTCCCTACCTGCCCAGTATTCTGGGACTGGAGCACTAGCAGAACTGTCATCAAAGAGACTAGAGAGACTTCACGCAGCAATTTATGAGAGCAGATGCAGAGTCCCACAGTCAAACATTAGGTGCAGCTCAGGGAGTCCTTAAAAGGATGGGGAGGAAGAATTGGAGGAACCAGAGAGATAAGGAACACCACAAGAACACCCCCCCAAAAAAAAAAAAATCTACTGACCAGGACTCTTGGAAGTTTGCAGATTTCAGGGAGCCTGTAGGGTTCTGATCTAGGTTCTCTGCATCTATGTTATAGCTGAGTAGCCTGGTATTCTTGTGGGATTCTTAACAGTAGCTGGAGTTGTCTGACGCTTTTGCCTGCTTGTGGGATACTTTTCTCACTACTGGGCTGCCTTGTCCAGTTTTGATATGATAGTCTGTGCCTGGTCTTGCTGTAGCTTGTTATGCAGTGTTTTGATTGATGTTCCTGGGAGATCTGCTCTTTTCTGAGGAGAGCTGCAGAAAGGCTTAGAAAAAAGATAGAGGAGAGACTAGGGAAAGGGAAGGAGAAGAAATTGCAGATGGAATGTAATATATGAAAGAAAAATAAAAGTTTAAAAATAAAATAAATTTTAAAAAATTCAAATAATTTCCACAAATACGGAAGTAGAGAAGCCATTGTCCAGACAGACATCGATGCAGTAGAGAGGAAAGCTTTAGAAAAAAAACTGAAGCAATCTCCCTAATTTCCACATCTAATTTGAAATGTTTCTGTCCCTCCTCTGAGTGCTCTGAATTTGGTGAGCTTCATAAAGAGCTTCAAAATGATTGCCAAGTACTTCGAGAGCTCTCTGAGTTCATTTGGTGTTTTCAAGGATTTTAATTTCAAAAATTACTTTGTGAAGTAATGTGAGAAACTAAGTGGTTTCCTTTCAGCACTCTGTTACAATATAATTTGTATTTGAAATACATGACTTTATATTGCCTCCCTATTTCAGCATTTTGTCACCCTTCTGAGAAGCAAGTTGACTCTTTTGTATATTTGTCTTTTCTCTAGAAACAACAGGCTCAAAGAGTGGAATGCATGTTTCCAGTAAAATTACAACCTAACTGTAGGAATTAGAAGCATTCCCTGTGGAGAGAGTCATTTCATAAGCTACAAAAAATACTGGCATGTACATTGACAATATTGTATCAATCCTCTTCAACAACATGACTGCACTTACTTTTATAGCTGACACCTCATTCCTACATCCTCCTTTAGTGTCACACTCAGTAAGTCACTCATCATTTTTGCCTCAGACCTTTCCTTTTTTCATAGCTACTGCATTTTCCTTGGATTGATCTGATCTTAAGCCCAGCTTTGCTTGACAAAGAACCTGCCAACTTCAACTTAAGCTGCTTCATCGATCTCATGCCAAATTGCATATTCTTTTATATATGGTACCATATGTGCCAAGTCACTGGCCTTGTTTGCATCTTGCCACGTCTGAACCTAATTTATGCAATTTCAACCAATCACTGGCTTCTATGAGATAGAAGAGTTCACTTGTCAAATTTCTAACTGTATTCAACAGGAAAGAGATTGATAGCCTCTGGCTCTAGAATGTCAGAACCACTGTCCTGATCAATGTTATAGGCTAAAAAGTTGACCATAGGGGATTTTATCAATGCTTTATGCCAATTTCTCTGTTCAGTTTTTGTCTGGATGACCTGTCCATTGGCGAGGGTAGGATACTGAAATCTCTTACCTCTAATTTGTGAGGGCCAATGTGTGGCTAAGCTTAAATAATGTTTCTTTTACAAATGTCAGTGCCCTTGCATTTGGGGCATAGATGTTAAGTATGAAAGCATCATCTTGGTGGCTTTTCCTTTGATAAGTATTAAGTATCCCTCCTCATATCTTTTGATTAATTTTAATTTGAAGTATATTTTGTTGCTTCTTAGGTCCATTTGCTTGGAAAATATTTTTTTCCAATCCTGTACTCTGAGGTAATGTATATCTTTGATGTTGAGATATTTTCCTTGCATGCAGCAGAGGGATGTATCCTATTTCTTTATCTTTTCAGTTAGTCTGGGTCTTTTTATTAAGGAAGTGAATCCCTTGGTGTTGAGAGATATCAATGACCAATAATCATTAATTCCTGCTATCATCTTGGCAGTGATGATGATAGTATTGGTGGCAGTGGTGGTAATGGTGGTGGGGCTGCTGGTGGTGATGGTAGTGGTGGTGATGTGTGTGTGTGTGTGAGTGTGTGGTGTGTGTGTGGTGTGTGTTTGTGCGGGTGCACGGGTGCATGTGTGTGCGTGCGTGCATGTGTGTATGTGTGTGTGTGTGTGTGTGTGTGTGTGTGTGTGTTTGCTTCCTTTTTTTGGTTTTGCTAGTATGAGATTACTTAATTCCTGTGTTTTCATGGGTGTAGTTAAACTCGTTGATTTTTCTTCTAGTACCTTATGTATGGCAGGATTTGTAGATAGATATTGTTTAAATTTGACTTCATCATTGAAAATCTTGTCTCTCTGTTTATGGTGATTGAATGTTTTGCTGGAAATAGTAATCCAGTCTGGCATTTGTTGACTCTTAGAGTCTGCAGGATATCTGTCCAGGTCCTTCTGGCTGTTCAGGTCTCTATTGAGAAGTCAAGCATGATTCCAATAGATCTGTCTTCATATGTAACTATCTCATTTTGCCTTGCAGCTTTTAATATTCTTTCTTTGTTCTGTATGTTTAATATTTTGATTATTATATATTCAGGGTATTTTCTTTTCCACTCCAATTTATTTAATATATTTTTTTATGTTTCTTGTACCTTTGTAATCATGACCTTCTTTTGTTTAAGGAAATTTTCTTCTGATTTTGTTGAAAATATTTTCTGGGTAATTCTCCTTCCATTCTTATTATCCTTAGGCTTGGGATTTTCATAGTATACCAGATTTCCTGGATGTTTTAGGCCAGAATTTTTATATTTAATCCTTTCTTTGTCCTACATATCTATTTCTTCTACCATATCTTTAATGCCTGAGATTATCTTTTACATCTCTTGTATTCTTTGGGAGATGCTTGCATCTGTAGTTCTTCTTCACTTATCTAGATTTTCTGTTTCCAGAATTTCTTTAGTCTGCATTTTATTTATTGCATCTATTTCTATTTTTCATGTCTTGAACACTTTTACTTGTTTTCTTTAACTTTTTCTTTTGAGTTTTTTTTTCATTTTTTTGAGAAAAGGTTTTTCTGTGTAGCTTTGTGCCTTTCCTGGAACTCACTTAGTAGCCTAGGCTGGCCTTGAACTCACAGAGATCGGCCTGGCTCTGCCTCCCTAGTGCTGGAATTAAAGGCATGGCCCGGCTTTCTTTTGAGTTTTTTGTTTGTTTCCTTTTGGTTTTCTTGGCCTTCTTTAAGGAATTTATCCATTTACTCCAATTTTTGTTTGTCTTTTCCCCTATTTCCTTAAGGTAATTATTCACTTCTTTTTTTAAAGACCTCATCATCTTCATAAAATTAGTTTTTTTTTTCTGTGTGCCTTAATTGCATTGGAATATTCAGGGCTTGCTATAGTAGGATAGCTGGGCTTTGGAGTGACATATTTACCTGGCTACTGTTAATTGTGTTATTTATTTTTAATTTTATAATTTGATTTAATTTTGCATATCAGCCATGGATTCCCCTGTCCTCCCTCCTCCCGCCCCCCCCATCCTCTCCCCAGGCCAGCCCCCATTTCCATCTCCTCCAGGGCAAGGACTCACCTGGGGATTAATCTCAACCTGGTAGATTCAGTCCAGGCAGGTCCAGTCCCCTCCTCCCAGGCTGAGCAAAGTGTCCCTGCATAGGCCCCAGGTTCCAAACAGCCAGCTCATGCACTAAAGACAGGTCCTGGGCCCACTGCCTGGATGCCTCCCAAACAGTTCAAGCTAATCAACTGTCTCAATTATCCAGAGGGCCTGATCCAGTTGGGGGCTCCTCAGCTATTGGTTCATAGTTCATGTGTTTCTAATAGTTTGGCTATTTGTCCCTGTGCCTTTTCCAATCTTGGTCTCAACAATTCTTGCTCATACAATCCCTCCTCTTTCTCACGAATTGGATTCCTGGATCTCCACCTGGGGCCTGGCCGTAGATCTCTGCATCCCCTTCCATCATTCATTGGATGAGATTTCTAACACAACATTTAGGGTATTTGGCCATCCTATCACCAAAGGAGGTCAATTCGGCTTTCTCTCAACCACTTGCCAGTAGTCTATTGTGGAGGTATCTTTGTGGATTTCTGGGGACCTCTCTAGCACTTTGCTTCTTCCTATTCCCATGGGGTCTTCATTTATCATGGTCTCTTTTTCCTTGTTCTCCCTCTCTATTCTTAATCCAGCTGGGATCTCCCACACACCTAAGCTCTCTTTCTCTTGACCCTTGCCCTTCATTACCCCCACTCCACACATCCAGTTGTGCATGTAGATCAAATACATTTCTCTGTCATTGTGCGATCTCTGTGTCTTTCTTAGGGTCTTGTTTTCTAGGTAGCCTCCCTGAAGTTGTGAGTAGCAGTCTAGTCATCATTTGTTTTACGTCTCATATTCTCTTATGAGTGAGTACACATCATGTTTATCTTTTTGAGTCTGGGTTACCTCACTCAGGGTGATTTTTTCTAGATCCATCCATTTGCCTGAAAACCTCCTGATGTCATTGCTTTTCTCTGCTGAGTAGTACTCCATTGTGTATATGTACCACATTTTATTTATCCATTCTTCAGTTGAAGGTAATCTAGGTTGTTTCTAGGTTCTGGCTATTACAAACAATGCTGCTATGAACATAACTTAGCATGTGCCCTTGTGGTATGATTGAGCATTCCTTGGGTATATGCCCAAGAGAGGTATAGCTGGATCTTGGGGAAGATTGATTCCCAGATTTCTAAGAAAGCACCATATTGATTTCCAAAGTGGCTGTACAAAATTACATTCCCACCAACAGTGAAGGAAAGTTCCCCTTGCTCCACATCCTCTCCAGCATAAGCTGTCTTCGTTGTTTTTGATCTTAGACACTCTGACAGGTGTAATGTGGTATCACAGAATTGTTTTGATTTGCATTTCCCTGATGATTAGGGATGTTGACTAATTCCTTAACTGTCTTTCAGCCATTTGAGCTTCCTCTGTTGAGAATTCTCTGTTTACCTCTATAGCCCATTTCTTAATTGGACTGTTGGGCATTTTGATGTCTAATTTCTTGAGTTCTTTATATATTCTAGATATCAGCCCTCTGTCAGATTTGGGGTTGGTTAAGATCTTTTCACATTCTGTAGGCTGTCCCTTTGTCTTGTTGATCATATTCTTTGTTCTACAAAAGCTTTTCAGTTTCAAGAGGTCCCATTGATTGATTGTTTCTCTCAGTGTCTGTGATATTGGTGTTATATATAGGAAGTGATCTTTTATGCCAATGAATTCAAGACTACTTTCTACTTTCTCTTCTATCAGGTTCAGAGTAACTGGATTTATGTTGAGGTCTTTGATGCACTTGGACTTAAGTTTTGTGCATGGTGACATATATGTATCTGTTTGTAGCCTTCTACATGTTGACATCCAGTTATGCCAGCACCATTTTTTGAAGATGCTTTCTTTTTTCCATTGTACAGTTTTGTCCTCTTTGTTAAAAAATTATATGTTCATAGGTATGCGGATTAATGTCAGGGTCTTCAATTCGATTCCATTAATACACATGTCAGTTTTTATGCAAGTACCAAGCTGTTTTTATTACTGTAGCTCTAGAGTAGAGCTTGAGGTTAGGGATCATGATGCCCCCAGAGGTTATTTTATTGTACAGGATTCTTCTGGCTCTTCTGTTTTTTTTTTTTTTTTTTTTTTTTTTTTTTTTTTGTGTGTGTGTGTGTGTGTGTGTTTCCAAATGAAGTTGAGTATTATTCTTTCCAGGTCTGTGAAGAATTGTGTTGGTATTTTGATGGGGATTGCATTGACTCTGTAGTTTGCTTTTGGTAAGATTGGCGTTTTTACTATGTGAATCCTGCTTATCCGTGAGCATGGGAGATCTTTCCATTTTCTGACATCTTTAATTTGTTTTTTCAGGGAATTAACGTTCTTGTCATATAGATCCTTCACTTCCTTAGTTAGAGTTACCCCAGGGTATTTTATATCATTTGTGGCTATTGTAAAGGGTGATGTATTTCTGATTTCCTTCTTAGTCTGTTTGTCAATTGTATATAGGAGGGCTACTGATTTTTTTGAGTTGATCTTGTATCCTGCTATGTTGCTGAAGGTGTTTATAAGCTTTATCCATTCTTTGATGGAATTTTTTGGGTCACTCAAATGATACTATCATGTCATCTGCAAATAGGGAAAGCTTGACTTCCTCTTTTCCAATTTGTATCCACTTAATCTCCTTATGTTGTCTTATTACTCTGGCTAGAACTTCAAGTACTATATTGAATAAGTATGTGGAGAGTAGACAGCCTTGCCTTATTCCTGATTTTAGTGGAATCGCTTTGTGTTTCTCTTCATTTCATTTGATGTTGGCTGTTGGCTTGCTGTAATTTGCCTTTATTATGTTTAAGTATGTTCCCTGTATTCCTGATCTCTCCAAGACCTTTATCATGAAGGGGTGTTGGATTTTGTTAAAGGCCTTTTCTGCATCTAGTGAGATGATCATGTGTTTTTTTCTTTGAGTTTGTTTATATGGTGTATTTCATTGACGGACTTTCATATGTTGAACCTCCTTTGCATCCTTGGGATGAAGCCTACTTGATCATGGTGGATAATTGTTTTGATATGTTCTTGGAGTCTGTTTGCCAGTATTTTATTGAGTATTTTTCATCAATGTTCATGAGGGCGGTCAGTCTGTAGTTCTCTTTCTTCGTTGCATCTTTCTATGGTTTAGAAATCAAGGTAATTGTAGCCTCATAGAAGGACTTTGGTTATGTTCTTTCTGTTTCTATTGTGTGGAACATTTTAAAGTGTATTGGTATTAACTCTTCTTTGAAGATCTGGTAAAATTCTGTGCTAAAAGCATCAGGTCCTGGCCTTTTTTTGGTTGGGAAACTTTAATGAATGATTCTATTTCCTTAGGGGTTATTGGACTATTTAAATAGTTTATCTGGTCTTGATATAACTTATGTATGTGATACCTATCCAGAAAATTATCCATTTCTTTTTGATTTTCTAGGTTTTTGGAGTAGAGGTTTTTGAAATATGACCTAATGATTCTCTGGATTTCCTCAGTGTTAGTTGTTATTTCTCCCTTTTCATTTCTGATTTTGCTAATTTAGCTGCTCTCTCTCTCTGCCTTTTGGTTTGTTTGGTTACGGGCTTATCTTGCTGATTTTCTCAAAGAATTAAGTCTTTTTTCATTAATCGTTGTATTGTTCTCTTTGTTTCTATGATGTAGGGCCTGTGGTTGCATGGGTGTGTTCTCTGGTTGGAATCTAGAAAATGGGAAGGAAGGTCCACAGTTGATGGCCTACCTGGTCTAGCAGTCTTGGCCTGTGATTAGGGAAGGGGTGTATGCCAGAAGGAGCAGAAATAGTGTGTGTGGGTATGTGGTTGGTATGACTACCTGTTCTTCTGAGATGCAGGCTCTTTAAGTTGCAAGCGGGGGTTTTCTGGAGTGAACCTAGAAAGTTGGGAAGGGTCATAGGGGCAGGCATGCCTGATTTAGCAAGTGTGGCTTGAACTTGTTGGTACTTTAAACTGTAATTTTGTCACTCTTATAAAAGATAACATAAATCAAGGTCTCCCCCGAGGACCGGGATCGACCTGGTAGACTCAGTCCAGCCAGGTCCAGTCCCCCCCTCGCAGACCGAGCCAAGTGTCCCTGCATAGGTCCCAGGATTCAAACAGCCAACTCATGCAAGGAGCCCAGGACCCGGCACCAACACACAGCTGCCTCCCAAACAGATCAAGTCAAATGACTGTCTCACCCGTTCAGGGGGCCTGATCCAGTTGGGGGCCCCTCACCCTTTGGTTCATAGATCCTGTGCTTCCATTCATTTGGTTATTTGTCCCTGTGCTTTATCCAACCTTGGCTTCAACAATTCTCGCTCATATAAACCCTCTTCTTTCTCACTAATTAGAATCCCAGTGCTCCACCAGGGGCCCAGCCGTGGATGTCTGCATCCAGATTCCTCAGACCTTCCTTGGATGGGGTTTATGGCACAACTAACAGGGTGTCTGGCCATCCCATCACCAGAGTAGGTCAGTTCCTGCCATCTCTCGACCATTGCCAGCAGTCTTTTGTGGGGGTATCTTTGTGGATCTCCGTGGGCCTCCCTAGCTCTCTGCTTCCTCCCCTTCTCATGTGGTCTTCATTTACCATGGTCTCCTATTCCTTGTTCTCCCTCTCTTTTCTTGATACAGCTAGGATCTCCCACTCTCTTTCCCTCGACCGTCGCCCTTCATGGGGGGCGAGAGTGGGAGAACAGGGGAATCTGTGGCTGTTATGCTGAACTAAATGATGTTGTAAAATAAATTTACTAAAAAAATAAAAATAAATAAAAAAAAGATAACATAAATATCTTATATACACAATATCTGCTATATGATCCTTAAAGGGGTTGCTACTCAAAGGTTGAGCACCACTGTTCTATATAAAAGAATTACAATGTAAAAGAGAAAGTCGAGAGGTCAGAGCTCAGAGCTAAAATCTCACCCTTCCTCCTGCTGTCCCAGCTTCGCGAAAAGAGACCTACTTCCTGTCGGTTAGTTTTTTTAAAGTATGTTGTTCTGCTTTCATTGGTTGTAAACCAACACATGACTGCCTCGTCACCGTCTGAATGTACAGCCCCTAGGTCTTAAAGTATATGTCTCCAATGCTGACTGTATCCTGAACACACAGAGATCTTATGGATTAAGGCGTGTGCACCACCCACACTCTTGCTATGCTCTAATAGTTCTGACCCTGAACACACAGAGATCTTGTGGATTAAAGGCGTGTGCCACCACCGCCACACTCTTGCTATGGCTCTAATAGCTCTGACCCCCAGACAACTTAATTTATTACATACAATCAAAATAATATTTCAGTACAATTAGATTACCACCACAAATTACCTTGGTTTATGATGCATACACAATTGTGTTGCATACACCCCCATCTCCTCACATACAAACACACATACATATTGTATATATTCAACTATTGAATTAGTCAGGAGGAAAATAGTTCAATATTTTCTTGTACTTTCATAATATGCATATACAAGACTCTAGAATCCCATTTAAGTAAAAGGAAGTGACTTAGTAAGCATAACTACTAAAGACAATACATTTTTGGAAATGTACATCCAACTGTGATCTTTTCTTTGAAACAGTTTACAAATGATTTTAATCTTCAAATTGTGATATTTCCTAATGACCTTATGGAGAACACATTGTTTAGAGTAAGAAAGAAGAAACAGGCTGTACTATTGTGCATGCTTCAGATAACAAGGAAATGAGAGAATATCCTTTTACCACAATATACTGAAAGACTCAATTGAACCTCACAAAATTTGGAATCAAATTTTCTGAAGGCTTTTGTTTACTCCTTATTGTAACATCATCTAATACTTAGGACGTTTAAGTTTATTTTACTCCTGGAAATTCCTGAGAAAACTTGTGAGACAGTCTTATAAAGACAAGAACAAACAAGATACCAATGATTTGAGATATAATAGTCATGGTTCTCTTACCTTCTCTTTTAGTGAAACACAGATGTCAGATTTGGAACAGATCTTCTGTGGCAATGTGTTTAAGAATAAACACCAGCAGTTTTGTAGAATCTAATTTACCTGATTTTAATTAGAAACACTTAGCATTTTCAAAGTTTATGAGATGACATGAAGATACAATCATCCAGTCATCATTATTTCATAGACATAGAGAGGAAAATTACTTAAATTAAAACCCAGGTCCACCCTGCAAGCTCTCAATATTCATCTTCCTGTGGATCTTTTGAGAAAGTAAAATAAATGATGTTTGCTAAGTACAGATCAATTATAATACAGAAAAGCCACAATAGACACTGGTGGTATGTGAATTATTTAGGTAAGATGACAAAAAAAAAAAAAAGAATTGGCAGTTTAGCATCAGTTCTTGACAGACTTTAACACGTAAGTGCAGACTGGTGTTCTACACACTGAATTAAAATGGAATAGCAGCAGCTGGCTGATTATTCATCAGTCAGAAAGCTAACACAAAAGGTTAAAGAAATGAAACTAGACCCTGAGAATAAAATTAGACACCCTGAGTTAGGTCACAAAAGATAGAATTACTTAATCCTAACTAGACATTTAAAATCACCTGGAGAGTTCTTAATAATCCTGGACTTCACCTTAAACAAAAATAATCAAAATATGTATATCTAGGGATTGTCATGCACATGGGTAAGTTATAGTTATAAATCCCTGAATTAAGTTACCATAAGAATTTTCCACCTGAAGATCAACAACAGACATTGCATCAGAATAAAGGGTTGTGAAATGAATTTAACAACTAAATGAATCAAAGAAGCAAGCCAATATAGATATCCTAATATCTAACAAAATAGACTTCAAAGTAAAATTAATCAAAAGAGATTAAGAAGGACAGTTGATATTCATCAAAGGAAAAATCCTTCAAGATGAAGTCTCATTGCCCCAAATACAAGGGCACCCACATATGTAAAAAAATATTACTAAAGCTTAAATCGCACATCAAACTCCTCACAGTAATAGTGAGAGACTTCAACACCCCACTCTCAGCAATGGACAGGTCTGCCAGACAGAAACTTGACAGAGAAATAAGGGAAGTAACAGATGTTATGACTCAAATGGACTTAATAGACAACTACAGAACATTCCACTGAAACACAAGAAAATATACCTTCTTTTCAGCACCTCATGGAACCTTCTCTAAAACTGACCATAAGCTCCGTCACAAAGCAAAGTTCAACAGGTACAAAATAATTGGAATCACTCCTTGTATCTTATCAAATCACCATGCCTTAAATTTGGAGTTCAACAACACATACTACAGAAGACATTCAAACTAATGGAAACTAAACAACTCTCAAGTGAACTACCATTGGGTGAAGGAAGAACTAAAGAAAGAAAATAAAGACTTCCTAGAGTTCAGTGAACATGAACCCACATTATACACAAACATATGGGACACTATGAAAGCAGTATTAAGAAGAAAGTTCACTAAGTGCTGACATAAAGAATATGGAGAAATATCACACTAGTGACTTAACAGCCCACCTGAAAGCTCTAAAACAAAAAAAGTAAACTCACCTAGGAGGAGTAGATGGCAGGAAATAATCAAACTGAGGGCTAAAATTAATAAAATAGAAAAAAGAAGAAAATGATACAAAGAATAAATGAAACAACAAGTTGGTTCTTTGGGAAAACCAACAAGATATACACAACCTCATCCAAACCAACCAAAAGCCAGAGAGAGAATATGCACATTAACAAAATCAGAAATGAAAAGGGGAGCATAACAACAGACACTGAGGAAATCCAGAGAATCATTAGGTCATACTTGAAAAACCTGTATTCCACAAAATTGGAAAATCTAAAAGAAATGGTCAATTTTTTGATAGGTACCACATACCAAAAGTAAAGCAAGACCAGGTAAACAATTAAAACAGACCTATAACCAATAAGGAAGTACAAAAAGTCATTAAAACTCTCCCAAGCATAAAATACCCATGTCCAGATGGTTTCAGCACAAAATTCCACCAGAATTTTAAAGAAGAGCTAATACCAATACTCTTCAAAATGTTTTACACAATAGAAACAGAAGGAGCATTACAAAGTTCTTTTTATGAGACTAAAATTAATCTGAAACACAAAGCACACAAAGATGTAACAAAGAAGCACAATTACAGACTAATCTCCCTAGTGAACATTGATGGAAAAATATTCAATAAAATACTGGCAAACCAAATTCAAAAACATTAAAATAATCATCCACATGATCAAGCAGTTAACTTTTATTCTTAGTGCATGTCTCAGTTAGGGTTTCTATTGCTGCAATGAAACATCATGGCCAAAAAGCAACTTAGGGAAGAATAAATTAATTTTACAGAACCCAGGATCACCAACTCAGGGATGACCCCACCCACAGTGGATTGGGCCTTCCCTTAATGAATCATTAATTAAGAAAATGCATGGGACTGACCTAGACCCTCTGCATATATGTGACAGTTGTAGCTTGGTCTTCTTGTGGAACTCCTAACAGTTGGAGTAGGGACTGTCTCTGACTCTTGTTGGCTTCTGGAACCCTATTCCTCATATTGGGTTGTGTAGTAGTACTTTTTGTCAGGACCACCTGCCTGCAAATAATGACACAGACTTGTTATTAATTATGAAAGCTCAGACTTAGCTTAGACTTGTTCCTAACTAGTCTCTATAACTTAAATTAACCCATATTTTTAATCAAAATTCTTCCACATGGCTTGTTACCTCATCTCTGTACTGCCCATCCTGCTTCCTGTGAGTCTGGCTGGCAACCCCGCCTTTCTTCTTTCTAGAGTTCTCTCTGCCTGGAAGTCCTGCCTATACTCTCCTGCTTAGCTATTGAGCATTCAGTTTTTTATTACATAAATCACAACAATACATCTTCACACAGTGTACAAATATCCCACAACAGGGTTACCTTGCCCAGCCATACAAGAGGAGGTGCTCAGTCTTACTGCAACTTGATATGCCATTTTTTGTTGATATCCACAGAAGGCCTACCTTTTTCTGAATAGAAAAGGAGGAAGAGTTGATGGGGGGCAGAAGGGAGTTGGAGGAGTGAGACTGTGAGGAGAGGAGACAGGGGAAACCAGACTGGATATAAAATAAATAAATATATATTTTTAAAAAAGAAAGAAAATGCCCTATAGCCAGATGTTATGGAGGCATTTCCTCAATTAAGGTTACCTCCTCTTACATGACTATAGTTGGTGTCAAGTTGATATAAAACTAGCCAGCACAATGACACACAAGCACACAATTAAGTCATAATCTTTCCTTTCTTGTTCTTCCTCAAGATTACACATTAATATCAACATTACAATATAAGCATTCTAAAATTTAAAAGTTCAACAGTCTTTAAAACTTCAAACACTTTAAAATTTTAATCTCTTTTGAAATCCAAATTATTTTAAATTTCGAAGTCTCTTAACTATGGACTCCTGTAAAATCAAAAGTAATTTAAATACTCTCTTACTTCAAGAGAAGAACCAGGGCATAATCACAATCTGAACAAATAAAGTCAAACTTCAAAAGTGTAAATAACTCAACATCCAGTGTCTGGAATTCACTCATGACCGACCTTCTGTGCTCCTGAGGGTCACCCTCTGCAGCACACACAGTTTGTCTTTTCTGCTGGTTCCACTCAACAGCTTCTGTTGTTCTTGGTTGCCATCTTGTGGTACTGGCATCTCTAAAATACTGGGATCTTCTGGTGCAACTGGGCTCCGCTTTAATCAATAGCCTCTCCTGGCCTCTTTTCATGGTCCCAAGCCTCAGTTTCTCGGCATGACCCCTTTAATCCTGGGCCTTCAACTGCCACTGAGGCTGCAACTTCACCAATGACCTCTCCTGGCCTCTCACAGTGCCAAGTCCCTCAGATGCTCTCCATGACCCATGTTACGTTGTTATAAAGCATAGTGGCATGCAGGCAGACATGGTGCTGAGATGAGAGTTCTATATCTGGATCTGCAGGCAGCAGAAGGAGAGAGACTCTGGGCTTGGAATGTGCTTTTTGAAAACTCAAAGCCCAACACTACTGACACACTTCCTCCAACAATGCCACACCCCCTAATCCTTTCACATAGCAACACTCCCTGGCAACCAACTGTTCAAGTCTTTGAGCCTATGAGGGCCATTCTCATTCAAACCACCATACTGTAAATCATCTTCTTTGTGTTGAGGTATATTCTTTGGATCTTTATTCTCTCCAGAACTTTTATTATGAAGGGATACCAGATTTTTAATCAAAGGCTTTTTCTGATCTTTATTGATGGCCATATTGTTGATGAGTTTATTGTTTTATGTTGTGTTGAGTCATCCCTGCTCTGGGATGAAACTTGCTGGATCATGATGGATTATCTTTTTGATGTGTTCTTGAATTTGTTTGCAAGTATTTTATTGAGAATTATTGCATCTGTTTGTGATTGGTCTGTATTTTTTTTTTCTTTTTTGGTCTTTGTGTGTCTTAAGCATCAGGGCAGTTTTATTACCCTCATAAAATGAATTAGGAAATTTTATTCAGTTTACATTTTGTGGAATAATTTGAGGAGTGTTCATCTGGCCCTGGGCTTTTTTTTTTTTTTTTTTTTTTTTGACTGGGACGTTTAATTGTTTAATATGCTGCTTCTATTTCACTAGAGCTTATGAGTTGTTTAAATTGCTTATCTGATCTAGATTTAACTTTGGTAGGTCATATGTGTCAAGAAATTCATCCATTTATTTTATATTTTCCAGTTTTGTGAAGTACAGATGTTTTTTAAAGTATGTGCCCCCTTTCATATCGAATTTTATTTATTTGGACCTTCTCTGTCTTTTAGTTAATTTGGCTAAGGTATTTTAAATCTTACTGATTTTTCTCAAAGAACTATTTCTTTTTATTGATTTCTTTTAATTTTATTTTATTGATGTTGTGCCATTATGTCTGTCTCTGTGGTGGTGTTGGATCCCTTGGAATTGGATTTACAGACAGTTGTGAGCTGCACTATGGGTGTTGGGAATTGAACCTGGGTTCTCGGGAAGAGCTCTCAGTGCTCTTAACTGCAGAGACATCTTCTTTGTATTTTTTTTTATTTCTTATTTTATTGAAAGCAGCCCTGAGTGTGATTATTTCTTGCTGTCTAATCCTTTTGGATGTTATTTCTTCTTTTTGTTCTAGAGGATTCAGATGTATCATTAAGTTGCTAAAATGAGATCTCTCTATTTTTGTAATGTATGTATTCAGTGCTATGAACTTGCTTATTGGAACTGCCTTCATTCTGCCCAACAGTGTAAAAATTATCTAAATTATTCTATTATTAGTAAAAAATGGGTTAAAAACGTGGTTGATGAAAGAAGTAGGGAAAAAATGATCAATGACTACCTCTCTCTTTCTTTCCTCCATCCAAAAGGGCAGCACATCTTGTTAAGCCCCTCCCTGCTACTTCCTGTGTCTCTCTCTATGTCCTCATTCCTCCAAAACCTCTATCTCTAATTTTGGTAATCTAGTAGCTAGCTCTGTCATTTGATTCAAGGAAAACTCTATTGGCACAGCAGAGTAGCAGTGTGTACAATTCTCTCACAACACAATAGTTTGGGATATGTTGTGTTTTTAATTTCATTAAATTCTAAAAAGTTTTAAATGTCCCTCTAGATTTCTGTATTGATCCAATTTTCATTTAGTAACGAATTGTTCAGTTTTCATGAGTTTATATATTTTCTGCTACTGTTACTATCCAGTTTTATTTAATCAATGGTGGTCAGATAGGATGCAGGTCATTTCGGTTTTCTTGTGTCTATTGAGATTTGCTTTGTATCCAAATATGTGGTCAGTTTTTGGAGAAAGTTCCATGAACTGCTGAGAAGGTATTTTTTTTTTTATTTTGGGTGAAATGTTCTATAGGTATCAGCTAAATTAATTTAATTTGTGATATTATGTAACTCCAGAATTTTTCTGTTTAGTTTTTTTTTTCTTTTTCTTTTGGAATAACCTGTCTATTGGCAAGAGTAGGGTATATGAAAATATAAAGCACTCAGTATCAGTGTATGGTGATCAATATGTAATTTAAGGTATAATAGTGATTCTTTCACATACTTGGGAACCCTTAAGATTTTGGAATTACACCTCCTTGGTCCAGTTTTCTTTTGATGACTATGTAGTGTTCCTCTATATCTTTTCTGATTAGTTTTGGTTTGAAACCTGTTTTTATCAAATATTAAAAGCGCTACATCAGCTTGTTTCTTTGTCCCATTTACTTGAAATAACACCTTCCATCCTTTTATCTATTCTTGATGGCAAGGTGTGTTTCTTGGATGCAGCAGAAGGATGGATCCTGTTTTCTAATCCAATCTGTTAGCCTGTATAATTTTATTGGGGGGATCAAAACCATTAGTGTTGATAGTTATCAATTATGTGTTTATTTATTACTGTTATTTTGTTGTTATGTTGTGGGGTTTTTGACCTTTTTTACTTGAGTATTTCTGGGAACATTTATTCCTTGTGTCTCCTTAGGTGTGAGCTTAGAAGGGGTGAGCTTTGATGATGCAGCTGCATTTGAGTCATTTATTTTCATATAAGGAACCCTTCACTCATATTCTTGTAAGTAATGCCAATAAACTCATTGGTTCACCAGCTGGACTTTGGTGGTACCCATACTTTGGTATGTCATGGGATCCCTTTCTAGGGTGAGTTGATGTGTGTGTAGCATTTCTCCAGGGAAAGTTTTGTTATAAAACAGTCAACTCACTAGGGATGATTTTTCTAGTTTCATCGTGCAAACTTCATGGTTTAGTTTTCTTAACAGCTGAGTAATATTCCATTTTGTTAATGTACCATATATATGTGTGTGTATATATATATATATATATATATATATATATATATTCATTTTACATACCAACTACAGATCCCCTCTCCTCCCTCCTACTGCTTCCCCCTGCCTTCCCTTTCACACCCCTCATCCCCTCCTCTGACAGGGTAAGTTCTCCCATGAGGGTACAGCTAAGACTGGTACATTCAGTTTGAGGCAGGACCAAGACCCTCCCTGCTTTTTCAGGGGTTAGCAAGGTGTTTGACCACAGGTAATAGGATCCTGAAATCTGGCTCATGCACCAGGAACAGATCCTGGTCAGACTGCCAGAGACCACGTAAATAGACCCAGCTATACAACTGTCTCCTGTATGTCGATGATCTAGTCTGGTCCCATAGAGGTTCCACAGCTATCAGTCTAAAGTTCATAGATTTCCCCAACATGATCTTGACCCTCCTTGCTCATATAATCTCTCTTCCCTCTCTCTGACTGGACTCTAGGAGCTCAGCCTGGTGCTTGGTTGTGGATTTTGGATTCTGCTTCCTTTAGTTACTTGATGAAGGATCTATGATGCCAGTTATGGTACTCACAAATCTAATTACCAGAGTGGGCCAGTTCAGGTACCCTAACCACTATTACTAGTAGTCTAATCTGGTGTCGTCCTGTGGATTCCTGGAAATTTCTGTAGCACCAGGTTTCTCCCTTATCCCATAATGTCTTTTTCTATGAAGCTATCACTTTCATTGCTCCCCCACTCTATCCCTCCCCTATCTCGATCATCCCATTCCCCATATTTTCATTCCCCATCCCTTACTCTCTATTGCCCCCACCCCATCCCCAGTTTATTCATTGGGGTCTTCTCTGTTTCCCCTTCCCAAGGTGATCCTTACATTCCTCTTAATTATGGTATCTCTATGTAATACTGAAGTATGCAACTTCTCAAGTCAAACTGTCCAAGTTTGCTTTCTTTTGCTGTTATAAAACAGTGACCAAAAGCAACCTGGGGAAGGAAAATGTTTATCTTACTTTCTCTTTAATGTCACAATCCACTACCTAATACATCAGGGTAAGAACTCAGCAGGAATCTGAAGTAGAATCCATGAAGGAAAACTGCATATTGGCTTGCTCAGCTTGTTTTCTTGTTCATTTTAGGAATAATTTCCCAGAGGTGTTACTATTCACAATGGGTTGGGCCCTCCCACATCAATCATTATTCAAGAAAATGGCCAGCTTAGAGGCCCACAGGCCAGTGACATGAAGAACATTGCTTAATGTAGGGTCCTTTTAAGGTGACTCTAGTTTGTGTTGATTTGTCAAAATCTAACCAGCACACACCCTGTAGATTTTTCTGTAATGACCTGAAGACTATTATAATAATGTTAATATATAAAATCAGAATATAAAATTGCATGTACAATATTATCTCAATTGTGTAACAGATTATACAAATAAAATGTCCTAAGGTAGCATATCTTATGAAAAATATTCTTGTTCTTCAAATTTTTCCTTCAATAGGTAAGCATTAATTTTGGAATAATAAAAGAAACAAAGATGATGTGTGTTCAATTGTTGCAAAATTATTAGAATGGAGTACTTGAATAATAACAGTGAAGAAGATCTTTTGCTTTCTGTATGTAATAGGAAAATCATTCCTATCAATTCCTGTTTTCCAGAACAATGTATACTCTTCATGCAGGTATTTGTACAATGATTGAATAAGATTGATTACAAGTGCAGCAATATGACCCCAGACACATCTCTGTTGATTAACTGGCCCTTTGAAGTCACTGCATGAAAGAGATTTCCATGTGCTCTAATTTCATACAGTGAGTGTCATTTAAATATATACATTTATTAAATTTTCAATTCTGTTTGAAGAAGCATTCTATAAATATGCTGAATATCCAATTTCAAGTTCAAGATAATAGATAGCACCTCTTTAGGTGTTCTATATGAAGACGAAGACAGTATGTTGCTTTTCACAGTCTTAATTGGCAAGGAGGACCTTTTTGCATTGAAAGATTACCCTCATTTGAATTCTCTTTGTATTTGAGTCACTCTGGATGCTTTATATGCTCAAGAATCAGCTGATACATCACCTGTGCCTCTTTAATAGATACATATTGCAGGTGCAGATCTATCTGTTTTGAAATGAACAAAAGGCCAAGGGTCTTTCTGAAGCTGCTCCACAGGAGATGGAATGGGGCTGGATGCTTCCAGGGCCCTTCATGCATCAAGTTGATGCTGACTGTCAGGGAGCTGATACATTTAGTTCAATCATGTGGATAGATGTAGATCATTTCAGCTTGCATATTTTCTCCTCAAATAGATTTTGTGATCAAGGAAGTCCATTTATTTATTTATTTTGTATGTTTTCTTGTAGTGCTAAGGATGGAACAAGGATCTTGTGCAAACTAGGCAAGCATTCAGCTACTGAGCTACAGAACTCTCCCTAGCCCAAGACATGGGTATCCAAGGCACTGGGTCTGTAGCCAGGGGGAGCAATAATTCACAAGATGTTGCACATCTTCCTTCTTGTATCTTTGTCTCACAGCAGGCATTGCTAAACATGATTTTGAATTCCTGAGCTTCTTGTCTTTATCTCCCGAGTGCTGAGATTACAAGCTTTGGATTTTGTTTGGTGCTGAGAATGGAGCTGCAGGCTTCATGCATGCCAGGCAAACACTATACTAACTGAGCTAGACCTCTATCCCTTTTAAATTGTTTCACACCTTACCTATCTGCATCATCTCCTAGCTTGGGATTCTATTCAACCCTTCCAGCTCTCTGTGTATGTTATATTTTCTTTCTGAACCTCATGCCCAGACTCCAGCCTGACTCTGGTTTTATTCTGCTTTCACTTCTTGGAAGCTGATGCTGATTCTCTTATGACCCTAACCTCCAGCCCTTCCCCCTCTATCCTCACAGGGCTCTATCTGGATTACAACATCTGCTGAAATTAACCTAGTTCACATAAACAAATAATTAGAGTTGAAAAGAGATACATGGATGCTCAACAACAAACTAACAAGCCACACTATAAAGAGAGGCCATCTAAATTAAGAGCTTACTTTCCCCCATCAATAAAAAAGTACATAATTTGAAAACATTTAGATGAAATCAGTTTCCCCTCTTCTTCCAGACACTGAACATTATCCTGTCTGCAGTACAATGTCACACAATTTGCCCATGTTTGACTATTAAGTGTGAATAAATAGTGCATTTGAGTGAAAGACAAAATTCAGCATCCCATAAATTGAAGTTTGCTGTATCCCATTGAAATTTTAGGACATCAGGCTGCAAAAGTGTATTGGGACCATGGTTAAGGCATGCTACCTGTCAATGCTTACTAATACTGAATGTGCTCCCTGTTTTACATCACTGTTGTTAATAACTGGTTAGGTACAGAAATACTAAAACAGCAGGGCTGCATGCTTCTTCCTCTCCCAAGGCCTGTGTGTAGCTGGGGATTCAGCAACTCTTCCTGCAACAATGTTAGCATGTTTACTTATCACTTTCTTTTAGCCCCACAAAACTAAGAAGCTAATTGTGTGTTTACCAGGCACGGTGTCCCTTGCCTTTTGGTTCTTCATGACTGAGGCAACTGCAACTTGCTTGTGTTTTCTAGCCAGAAGCCACTGCTGTTAATGTTTTCAATATGGAAGCATTCTGGTAAAAGCATTGAGTCAAATTAAAGGGAATTATCGAGTGTTTCGAACTAAAATATAAACAGAGGACAATTTTCAGAATTTTTAAGTCCTTCTTCCTGGGTCTGAAGTCTTTCCCTGAGGCTGACATTAGGCAGGATTCAATCATTTTCCTCGAGGCACCAAGTTAAGCTCCTCAGGAAATTAGCTTTTGTTTTGGCCTATCCTGAGTTTCCAGTTAGTTATTCATTTCAAATTTCCAATTTTGGTATTCAAAGTTTATGATTAGTTGAACTATAGAATACTGTAGTTTAGTATTTGGTAGCAATCAAGATGACTGTCACAAAGTAATGTTTGTGAACAAGTTTGAGGTGGTGGAAAAAAAAAGCAAGAGACAGGGGATATAACCAAGGTGTCCAAGCAAATTTAAGACCATTCATGTCTAAGTAGCATGTGTTTTCCTGCCTACGCAGTTCTTCCTTGGCACAGAGTCAGGCCATTGTTTCTCTACCTTAAGGTGCACTTGTAGGCATGAAAATAACAGAACTGCCTAATTGAAATATACTTTGGAATAGTTCCTAACAATTCAAAGCTTCCACTAGAATTTCATTCCACTTTTATTCTGGTGTTTGGGTTCAAACCCAAAGTGTTGCATAGATGGGCTAAGCAGCAATATTACTGCTGAGTAACATACCCTGCCCTTGACCACAGTTTTAAAGAACTGATCATGAGCTTTTCAGAATTTGAAGGTGAAAAGGTATAGGGCGCTGGTGGCTGGCGCTGGTTACTGCAGCGACGCTGGTTACCGAGTGGAAAGGTCACAGTCACGACAGAATCCCGTGGTAACTTTTAGAGCTTTATTAGGAGAAGGAGAGAGAGAGAGAGAGAGAGAGAGAGAGAGAGAGAGAGAGAGAGAGAGAGAGAGAGAGAGAGAGAGAGAGAGATGCAGAGAGAGAGAGCGTGGGGGTGTACGTCCAACTCTTAGGCTGGGACACAGTTGCCCGCTGATGACGCAATAAGCCTCCGGACAAGACCCCTGAGCTTCACATATACAGAATCCTTACAGAAGGACTTAGTATATATTTACAAATATTGATATGTTTACTATTAATTTATAAATTATACTGTAGCTTACTAAGCACTGTGTCTACCTTTGCTTTTTACATGTCCAATAGTAAAAAACTATCAAAATAGGAGCCCTAGTCTTCTTTTATTCAGACTACATTCTTTTTTTGAAATTGAAAGAGAGGAATAATAGGAAATGTTATACATAGATAATTTACTAAGGAACTATCTATGGCAAAAGGTAAAGTTAAAGATAGTCAGATAAGCATAATAAGTCAATGACAGTTTCTCTTTGTCTTCTCTTGAGCCTATGTCTTCATGCACCATAGGCAAGCACTCCACCACTCACCCATACCAGAAGCCTCAAAAATTTTCTTTTCACTAAGAAGTGGAAGTGGAAAATGAGTAAAGAATGGCACATTTGAAGAAAACTTGATACATCTCATTTGATTGATGTGTAGATTCAACTTGCCCCATAAATTATGTGTTGAAAAATGTGTAAAGTAGTAATTTTGATGTTAACATCGCATACCCTCCTGCCTTTTTTTTTGAAGTTAGGATGTATTATCTATGTTCTTCTGGTTACCTTCAGACTCCTGATCCTCATGGCCTGTGCTCTAACCTCAATAGTGCTGGGATTGTAAGCTTTCCCCACTGCACTTGGCTAAATATTTCTTTTTAAATATCTCTGAAATATTGCTGCATAAATAATTTTGATGCACTGTTTCTAATAAACTATGTTCTACTTAGTGTAGTGCATATTTTATAGAATTGAATTGAGATTTAAAAGTGCTAACTTAATTTATATAGTTAAAAAATAAACTAGTGGAGGAGAAAGTAACTTGTTTTACAAATATTTGGTATGTAATGAATACAAATCTATGGATATGGGTACAGCTTTTGATTTTCAGTTGATAATAGATAACATATAGTGAGATTTAAAAACAATTGACTTCCATTTGGCCTGTGAGCTGTGTGGAACATATACTAGGGTTTAAAAGATCAACTGAAAGCAATCCTGAAAAGAAAATATTAAAAATACATTCAGTTTATTTCACTCAAAATATGGGACTAGACTGTTGGATTAATCTGTTTCAGAAATTCATTGATCATAAACAATAAAATAATCACAATGCAAAGTTATTGAACAGAGGTTTCATCACTAACCAGAATGTTTAGTAACTCTTGTTTTTCTTACATGAAAGTCAAGAAAATTTGATATGAGAAATGAGAAACCTCAAAGTTGGCCTTTAATTGTTTTCTGGAAACACTATGAGAATTTCCACCTCTTTTCTCACTGTTATAGAATCTGTCAGCTGTAACAAAAAATACGGTCCTAAGCTCTGTCTCATCTGCTCAAAATGGTTCGCTGAAATTCTAATTAGATTTTATTCCCCATGGTTTCTAAAATCTTATATTTATTCTTTTAAATTTCAAATTATTTTTTTTAATTTAAAATGATGGAATCTGTTTTGAATATAAAGCAAATTCAGAAGTTGCTACACCTTCAGTTAGGTAATTGTAAGCACACTTAGCTCCTGGCTGTTTATTCTGAAATAAAAACTGCTTGCCTATGTCAGTAATTATTTATACATAAAAATTTTGCATTTTGAATTTTGGCAATTAATTAAATCATGCAGTTACATTATGTATGATAATTAGGCATGAAAAAAAAAGAATACAAATAGAAAAATCAGAACGGGAATCTCTTATAAGCAACGAGCAGCTGCCTGATGCCTTTTCAGGGATTTGATACAGTTAAGGTGAAAGATTTGTTGCAGAGAAATTTCTTTGCCTATACTGTTGTTCCCAGAAATCCTTGTGATGCATGGCAGATTTGAGGGTCTTTGAGTCTCCATAGATTTCTCTCTTGCTGAAAAATCATTAATTGCAGGGGACTTATGGACTAGACCATTGACTATGCCCATTTTCAGAGGAGACTTAATTTAAAATTTCTGGTGAGAGAGGAGGAGCATGTTGAATGTTTTTCTTCCTCTGTTAGTTTTCTACTGCTATAATCCTCATAATCAAATACAAAATTCAAACTTTCCATAGATCTGCCTACAGTTGATTTCTGGGCATTGGTCATGCAGACTATGATTGCCTTACATTTCTAATTCTAGTAGATTCTTCTATACAGTCCATAAAATATTAAAATTTACAATTATTAGTGTGTGTTTATTTATGTGTGAATATGAACATACATCATCAAGATGTGCCTTTGGAGTTCACAGGATAACATGAGGGAGTGGAATCTCTCTTTTTGCCATGTGAGTTCCAGGGATTGAATTGAGGTCATCAGTTTTGGCAGGAAATGCCTTCAGCTATTGAGCCATGGTGTTGAGCTTAGAAGTTTTTTGAGACAGGGTCTTTTCTTGTCTCCAAGGCTCTGAGAATGACCTTGTGCTCCTTCCAGATCCACTTGCCTCTGCTTCCTAAGTGTTTGGATTATAGGCATGTATGTCATTTCTGATTTATGCAGTGCTAGGAGTGGAACCCCAGACTGTGTGCCAACTGAGCTATATCCTAAGCCTATTTCCATAAGATTTTCTGTGTCTGTGCCACTACAAATAGTTTTAGTTCACAAATCCAAATTTGCTGTCACATTATCTTCAAAATGACCTCGTTCAAATAATGCTAAGTAAAATGTTGAGAGAGGGCACTTTTTAAAAACAAATTTATTTATTTATTTATTTATTTATTTATTTATTTATTTTTATTTTTTTATTTTTTTATTTTACATCCCAGCTACAGTTTCCCCCCCTTCCTCTCCTCCTAGTCTCTCTGCCCTAGGCCCCCTCTGCTCCCCCAATCTACTCCTCCACCATTTCTGTTTAGGAAAGAGCAAGTCTCCCAGGAGTATCAACAAAACATGGCATATCAAGTTGCAATAAGACTAAGCACCTCATCATGTATTAAGGCTGGTCAAGGCAATCCAGGATGAGGAGTAGAGTTACAAAAGCCTGTAAAAGAGAGCTCCTGTTCCCACTATTAGGAGTCCCACAAGAGGACCAAGCTATACAACTGTCACATATATGCAAAGTGACTCGTTCAGTCCCATGCAGGCTCCTTGGTTGTTGGTTTAGTCTCTGTGAGCCCCTATGAGCCCAAGTTAGTTGATTTTGACTTTTCTTGTGGTGTCCTTGACCCTTCTGGCTCCTACAATCCTTTCTCTCCATGTTCAGCAGGATTCCCTGAACTCTTCCTAATGTTTGGCTGTGGGTCTGCACCTGTTTCTATCAGTTGCTGAATGAAGCCTCTCTGATGACAATTGGGCTAGCCACCAATCTGGTCACAGGAGAGGTTCATTTATCTGCTATTGCTTGAATTCTAAGCTGAGGTCCTCCTCGTACACTTCTGGGAGATTTCCCTGTACTAGGCTTCTGCCTGACCCTGAAATGCCCACCCCTAGCAGTCCCCCCTCAGTACTCAACCTTCCATTCCTCCAACCTGATCACTCATGTTCCAATCCCCACCTGCCCTCAGGCCATTTATCACACCCCTTTTATTTCTCTTTCCTAGGAAGATTTGGCCATCCCCCCATGAACCCTCCCTTGTTACCTAGTCTTGCTTCTGATCATGGGAGGAGAGAGAGAGAGCAAACACATTTTGTGCCCAAGGGGCATTGTTAATACAAGAAAGCAGGGCCCTGTTTCTAAGATTTTTCATCAAGTTATATAGGGTATACTTAATAACTAGAATCTTTATTCAGGTCTGTACTTCTGGGTTAGCAGAGCCTGTAACATAGCACACTGTATGCTTGATGGATTTATATGAAAGGCATATAGAAAGGCATGTAGATGTAAGGAGCATACTTCAAGAATCATCAGGTGATCTGTAAAATTTCAGAGTGGATTAAAATAGCACTAATTACTCTTATGAGTGTATCTCTGAATTTTCCCAGAAGTTAAATGGACCTGTATTGAGCATGTAGCTTAGTTGGTAAAGTGCTTGTAGAGCATGACCCAAGTCCTTGATCCTATTTCCTGCAACACACACACACACACACACACACACACACACACACACACACCACACACCACACACACACACACACACACATAAAAGAAAAAAAACAGCTAAATGAAACAGACAACAAAAAGAACAGACATTTTAAATGGCCTACCACTATATATTAATGGGAAATTTGGAGATTTGTGGAAGTTCTTTTCATACATTAATATATTTCAGATTTTAGTGGTTTTGCTGTTGTTTTGTTTTAAGACAGTGTCTCATGTAATCCAGATTGGCTTTGAACTTGCTGTGTAGTTGAGCATTACTTAGCACTCTTGCTCCTTCTGTGTCTACCCTCAAGAACTGATATTATAGGCATGCACTAACATGACTGGATAGTGTACTTCAATTGAAAGTATTGCCAAAGCTCTTTCAGATGTCACCAGAGTCAATTTGAGACCAATGAGGGTCAGTTACCAGGATGAGTTGATTCCAACTTTGATTCATGTACTATTTAGCTTGTAGAATTGTGAAAATAAGTTACTTACATATCTGGGTAAGCCAAATAGCTGGTGGTTTGATGACCACATTGAGCTATAACTGTATGTCACTTGCTTTTTTTTTAATCTTTCAGATCTATCAATTTCTAGGCTTACTGCAGAGGCCACCTGGGACTGTATTTTCTTTTAAGACAAGTACACAGTCTTGGATATTGGCAAGCACCTATGAGAAAGGCCAGAAGTAACATGGTACCTACAACAAGTCATTTAGAGTCTGTGGTGGAAATCTCCAGAAATCTACATGCTCTTCTCTGTCTGACTAAGCATCTGAAAGGCTTTCCTGATTTTGGCAAGTATTCTCCTGCAGTTTCACTACTTTGCAGGGCAGTTCCAATTCCTGACTGGGACCATGGCTTCAGGATCTTAGTTACATTCTCCTACATAGGGCATATTTTGTCCTTAAACCCAAGCTCTTTCTTTTTTGCTGCCTTTAAACACACTGCCTCATTTCCTAAAAACCTTGACTGAAACATTAGTAGGGTGAATACATGAAAAAATCCACACAGTACTAATTGTATAATTAAATTAATTTATGTTCTGCAAATGATAAAGATTACACACACACATACTGTCATAACCTGCTTTCATGAAAGTGACACCAAAAGAGAAGAAATGATTGGTTGAGAAGGTCAGACTTACGAAGGGGACAGTGGACAGTGACACCTTGTTTCTCTGGCCTTTGCCACTGTGTCTGAGAGTCTTAGAAATGTTACATGAATAGTCTCTTAAATAAACAGACTATATGCTGTGTCATTGATAGTGTGTAATTCCTTGTTTATTTCTTTTGTTTCAACTGTCTCTGCGTATGTGTACCCATCCAGCCACATAAGCCACCGAATATGTATAAAATCAGAGGACAACTCTTGGAATTTCTCCTCCCACCATGTGCTTTCTCTGTCTTAGCCTGCTTATTGCTTTTAAAACTTAATAGCTTTTTAAGATACAGCTACTTATCACAGTGTTCTCTTTGCAATGCACACAATAAGGCCCCCAGAAACAAAGCTGCTGAGCTTGTTTTAACATTAAAGCCTATTTAGTGACTGCTGTGTTTGTCTGAGGGGGTGACCTTCACATTGTTGTGAAAAAAGTTGTGTATTAATGATGAAACATTAGTGCTTACTTCTTCCATCCTGACCCACATGCTGATGTTGAATTCAAGTTGGTTCTCCACCTGGGAACTCTGCAGAACTGTTCAGCTCAGTGCAAAACCATCATGCGAGCTCTACCCACAACACTCAGCTAGTGTCTCAATGTCTAGAAAATGCAAAGTGCCTAGCTAGGATGGAGTAGAACTTTAGACCTGAGAGCTAGCAGAAGGTGTGTATTTTTTTTAATTTTATCTCTAATCCATTTAGAGGAGCATATTTTTTAATCTTACCCTCTCCATCACCTGAGGATGTGGGTGGAGGAGTTATTATCCACCTTAATTTGCATCTTGGGAGGCTGTTGAGTTCATAAACCTCAGAAGGCTTCAAGCAGCATTGTTGGTGCTCATCTGAGATTAGCCAGAGTTTGCTGCTGGCTTATAGAGTAAACTGCAAGTCCTAAGAGGTCCAGACTAAGCCTTCATACTGCTACTCTGAAGTAAGAGGTGCCATCCAGGCCCTCCTTCTGGGTTTGAACTGGTGATACTTACATTGGGAATCCCTTGGATTTGGAGCCCTGCATATTTGGTAAGATTGGGTACCATCTTACCCTTGTGGAAATTTTGGAGTTTCTTGGCATCTAGGTTTTGGAGTTTCTTGGCATCTAAGTAAAGCAAACTGTAGAAATGTTCTGAGGAACACAAGAAGTAGCTACATTAGATGTGATTAGAACTGGGGATAGGGTGGGCAGGTGGCTTTCTTCATGCATTCAATGTCTGTACCATAGCTGACTGAGTGAGCTGGGAGAGTTGCAGAAGAATGTGGCTCTTAGTTGGATATAATTGTGGGTGTATTAAATTTAGGAGATAACTTGGGAAAATCCAAGGATTTATTTGAGACATTTGCATATCTGTAGTGTATGTGAGGAAAGTCTGAATGGGGTTTCCTGAAGTAAATAGTCACAGCTGTCTTTGTAAAAGATTTTATGGTCAGTAGAATAACATGTTCATTGATGAACACATCTAAAATGGGTCCCAGAGAGGTGAACGTACTGTTTTGAACTTCTTATCAATATAGAAAGGAACTTCATGTACTGAATCTGATTGAAGGGGCCTTTGCTGAAGGCAATGTTTTGCCACTATAGCTTTGGATTCTGTGATGAGGAAACAAAAGCTTTCATTTAATAACTGGAGTGTATAATCTGTCTTTGTAGCTAGAAAAATCATGTGGTGTTTCTTATTTGTTATTTTGATTTTTTGTCCTTAAACTTACCCTGTAAATTTGTACTTTACTGGCAAATAGTGACATAGTTTGTAGTTCTGATGACTATAAAGCTATGTGCAAGGACTTTGTAATCTAACTAAAAGTTGATAAAGCATTAGTGAAGTGTGCAGACTTCAAGATGTGAAAAAAGTGCATGCTCAATGTGGAGGATGGTAGCAGCTTGTACAACAGGGAATCATGGGCACCAGACTCTGTTAAAAGTGCAGTTTCAAGAAATTGTACTCTCTTATTTTTTAATTGAAAGACCCAAGTGAATTTATACATTTTTATCAGGTTGAATGAAATAGCTGTGAAATATGGCCTGACCAGGTTATAAAGATTGCCAATGGCAAAGTCCTTGAAAGTCTCATTGCCTGCTTTTTCCTAGAATTTATGCAGTAAAATGATTCAGAAATAATTGTCATTATTTAATTAGGGGAAGTATACAGTATAATTTGGTTTGATTTGTTTTTGCTTATTTATTTTGCAAGTGTTTTTTTTGTTTGTTTGTTTGTGTGTGTGTGTGTGTGTGTGTGTGTGTGTGTGTGTGTACACGATGGAATATGTGTGAAGGTCAGAAGACAACTTTTGAGATTTCTCTCCTTCTTTTGTGTGGATTCCAGGCACTGGCTTCAGGTTGTTAGGAGGGACAGAAAGTACTTTTAACCATTACCCAGCTCACCTGGCCCCACTACAAAAGTAAATAATAGGATAGAGAAATTTATATTGTGATTAACTTTGCAAAGAGCTGTATTTTTTTCCTTATTAGTTTAAAATGCTGAGTGAGGAGATCTCTATTTCTAATTGCTGAGGAAACTTTTTTTTCCTAAGCCCAAACCAGAAAATAATTTTCATTACTTAATTAGGGGAAACATGCATTAGTTTTACTTATTTATTTTTATTTTTTCTATTAATTTTCTTATTTGTGTGTGTGTGTGTCCACACACCTGCCTGCACATTTGCCTGCCAGTGTGTGCCTACCTGCCAATGTGTTCCTGCCCATGTGTGATCACCCACCTGCCCATGCACTCACAGAGGTCAGAGGGACAACTTAAGGGGTCAGTTATTTCTTCTCACCAAACATGTTTCATGGGTAGAACCGTGATCCTCAGGCTTAGTCGCAATCACCATTATCCACCGAGTCATCTTGCAAGTCCTCATTGTTATTTTCTTATTTATTTATTTTTTAGTAAAATAAAATAATGAGATAGACTAAATTTCTCTAGCTGCATACATTTAAGCCATCCCATAATAGGTAGGTAGCCACCTTAATTATGCCAGAAAGTATTAATGGTACTTAGTGGCACATGTGCTTTATTGTCCTACATTAATAACTGTGAACGCAGCAATTGTTGTGGAATATTAGTCAAAGATGTGTTACATTTATTGATGCTGTAGAACATGTGTTTAATGATGCAAAGATGTGTTGCATTCTTTTATGCTGCATTTGTTTAACTTTGTGAAGCCATGTAACTTTGCCAGTCTAAAACACCTGATTAGTCTAATAAAGAGTTGAATGGCCAATAGCTAGGCAGGAGAAAGAACAGGCAGAGCTGCCAAGCAGAAAGAATAAATAGCAGGAGAAATCTGGGAAAAGAGGATTGAGGAGCAAGAGAAGGAGAAGGAGAGAAGGACTCCAGGGACCAGCTACCCAGCTTTGCAGCAAGCCGTTGAGTAAGAAGTAAAGAAACATATATAGAATAGAGGAAGATAAGAGTCCAGAGGCAAAAGGTAGATGAGATAATTTAAGAGAAACTTCCTAGAAATAACCAAGCTAAGGATGGACATTTATAAGAATAAGATTTCATATATTTATTTGGGAGCTGGGTGGCGGGCCCCACAAAGAACAAAGAATTTAAAAACAAAGCAACAAAACAAACAATGCTCAGCATGTGGCTTTGCACTGGTGAGAATCTGTGTTGTGCTGAGTCCTGTGCTTTAAAAGATGATTTTGTAATCTTTGTGTGGCAGAGAATGCAGTAAACCAATTTATTTAGATTAAAGAGGATAACGATTTAGATTTCTATTAATTTTTCAGATTTATTTATTTATTTTACATGTATTAATGTTCTGCCTGCATAAAGTATATGCACCACACATGTATCTGGTGACAGAAGAGAGCATTGGATCCTCTAGAACTGGGGTTCCTGATGATTGTGAAATACCTCATGGGAAAGACCCCGTAATGTGTAAGAGCAACAAATGCTCTTAACCACTAAGCCACCTCTCTAGCCCTCATTGGGATTTTATTTTTTAAGCTATGATTCTTACTCTGCAACTGAGCCTGTCCTGGAATTCATGACCCACCTGATTCTACCTCCTAAGTGCTGATATTCTAAGTATGAGTTATTGTATAGTCAAGGTTCTCTGGAGTCATAACTTATGGAATGAATCTCTCTCTCTCTCACTATATATGTCTGTCTCTCTCTCTCTCTGTGTGTGTGTGTGTGTGTGTGTGTAAATACATAGAATTATATATAATATGTATTATTTATATGCAATTTATTGGAATGACTTACAGGCTACAGTTCAAAGATGGCTAGCTGTGAATGGAAAGTCCAAGAATCTAGTAGTTGCTTCTGGCTGGGGGTCTCAGCTGTTTTTCTGTATATGCTGGAATCCTGAAGTAGTAGGCTCCAATGAAGTGAAGGAATGGATGTGCTGATAGGACAGGGGCAAGGGATGTGCTGTGGGATGTTCTGTATGTCCTGTGAGAGCCCGTTCTTGGGTTCCTCATGGCTTTACCCAGCAGGTCCACATAGAGGATAATTAGGACTACGGGCCTGAGTGCAGGTGTCTGAGATGGTCTGCACTTGGCTGTGCTGTGGAATGGTCTGTATGTCAAGTTGCTTTGATTGGTCAATAAATAAAACCTGATTGGCTGTGGCTAGGCAGGAAGTATAAGTGGGACTAACAGAGAGGAGAAATAAAAAACAGGAAGGCAGAAGGAGTCACTGTCAGCTGCCACCCTGACAAGCAGCATGAAAAGATGCTTGTAAGCCATGAGCTGCGTGGCAGGGTATAGATTTTTGGAAATGGATTAATTTAAGCTATAAGAACCGTTAGCAAGAAGCCTGCCACGGCCATACAGTTTGTAAGCAATATAAGTCTCTGTGTTTACTTGGTTGGGTCTGAGCAGCTGTGGGGCTGGTGGTTGACAAAGATTTGTCCTGACTGTGGGCAAGGCAGGAAAACTTAAGCTACAAATGGTGCCCAAAGTGTTGGCAAGAGTTTCTACCTAAAACCTGAGAAAATATTCTAAAACAGAGCTAAAAACAGCTTCCTAATTGTCTCTTTCAAATGAGCGGCAGCTGCCAGTTTGAGCTACTTGTAGGTTCCTAGTGTGTGCACTTGACCTGCAGTATGGCGGGAATGAGGCCTCTGCAAGTGGCACATTAAGCTGCATGGGGGATTTAGCCTTTGCTAGTACAAAACAAAAAATGTTTCTGGGCTACACTCTGCTTGAATAAAAGCATAGACCCACGATAGCTCCCAGAGCTGGTGGTAAATGGACCACCGCCATGTTGGGAAGCTGAGGTGGGCAGAGTCAGCAGCCACAGCACCGTTTCAGTCTTAGAAATGCTGCAATTTAAAGCAATAGATTCACAATAAGACAGATTCAGATGGAACAAGACTTTAAATGCTTTACAATGTGTGTGAAAATGTACATAGGGTTGGAAGAGAGAGGAAAAGGAACATAGACAGTTATATAAAGAAATAGAAAGTTTAAAAAAAATAAAGTCTTTAAAGGGAAAGTAAAAGTAATATAAAAAATAAGCCATGTAAAGATGGATATCACACAGAGAGTCTGGATTATATTGTCTTAAGGATTTTTAAGTGCAGAAAGACATTTTATTGTAAAGACTGCTCAGTTAAATCAATGTGTATATTTTAAAGGTATTTAAATTTTGAAATTTATGTCTAAGGATGCGTTGCTTTGGAAAGGAGACTCTGCTTTTGTTCCCACAGAAAGCCAGAGGCTATGGATTTGTTCCAGATTAAGATAGATCAGGTTTGATCAGCCAAGACCCCCTGAAAGGTCTCTGATGACACCATGGCCCAGATTATCCAACGTCCAGATCAGATTCATGGCAACTAGCTCAGACAATACAGCCTCATGGACTATTGCGTAATCCTGAAATTTTCTTTGTATCCCCATAAGATACAGCACCCCCCTCCAGCAGGAAGTAGTAAGAGAAGCTATGCCCAAATTCCCAAATTATATGTAATTTTACTTTGTTAAGGTTAAAACCTTCCTTTTTGGAAAAAAAGGGGGGGGAGTGCCATGGGTGTACTCTATGTCCTGTGGGAGCCTGTTCTTGGGTTCCTCGTGGCTTTACCCAGCAGGTCCACAAAGAGGATGATTAGGACCACGGGCCTGAGTGCAGGTGTCTGAGATGGTCTGCACTTGGCTGTGCTGTGGGATGGTCTGTATGTCAAGTTGCTCTGATTGGTTAATAAATAAAACCTGATTGGCAGTGGCTAGGCAGGAAGTATAGGCAGGACTAACAGAGTGGAGAAATAAAAGAACAGGAAGGCAGAAGGTGTCACTGTCAGCCGCCACCCTGACAAGCATCATGCAAAGGTGCTGGTAAGCCATGTGCCACATGGCAGCGTATAGATTTGTGGAAATGGATTAAATTAAGCTATAAGAACTGTTAGCAAGAAGCCTGCCACGGCCATACAGTTTGTAAGCAATATAAGTCTCTGTGTTTACTTGGTTGGGTCTGAGCGGCTGTGGGACTGGTGGGTGACAAAGATTTGTCCTGACTGTGGACAAGGCAGGAAAACTTAAGCTACAGGATGTGGTGATAGGACAGGGGCAAGGAGGTGAAAAATGAATAAGCCCTTCCTTCTTGTGTGTCCTTACGTAGGCTTCCAGCAGAAGAAGGTGTGGCCCAGATTAAAGATGCCTTCCCAACTCAAGATCTGGATTAAAGGTGTGTGTCTTCTTGCCTCAAGATCCTGATCAAAAGCATGTGTTATCCTGTTGGAGAACTGTAGTGGTATTGTGTTCCATGAAATATTGTGCACCCCAATAAACTTATATGGGGTCAGAGAACAGAAGAGCCACTAGATACAGAGGCTGGAAAATGGTGGCACTCATGCCTTTAATCCTAGCCTTCTGGAGGCAGAAATCTGTCCGGATCTCTGTGAGTTCAAGGCCACACTGGAAACAGCCAGGCATGGTGACTCACGCCTTTAATCCCAGAAAGTGAGCCTTTAATCCCAAAGAGTGAGGCAGAAAGCAAAAATCTATATAAGGCGTGAGGACCAGAAACTAGAAGCTTTTAGCTGGTTAAGCTTCAGGCTTTTGAGCAGCAGTTCAGTTGAGAGCCATTGAGATAAGGACACAGAAGATTCCAGTCTGAGGAAACAGGATCGGCTGAGGAACTGTGGAGGTGAGGAAGCTGTGGCTTGTTTTGCTTCTCTGATCTTCCAGCATTCACCCCAATAACTGGCCGCAGGTTTGATTTTATTAATAGGACTCTTTAAGATTCTTATTACAGAGAACTCTGCTATTAAGACTGTACTCTATTATGTCCAGATAGATCTCTGTACTCAGCATAAAATGAGGACTCCCTTTCTTGTGAGCTCCCTGAACTCAGCATAAAATGGAGGCTTTCTCTTCCCCACTAACCTTATTTGGAGAGTGTCTCTAAGCTCAGATGCCTAACATTATTTGGAGAATGATCCTGCACAGAGCTCCCTGCAAACGCTGTGTGACTCAGCCCATAAGTCCCCCTCTTTCCTCTGGCTCATATGATAACTAGATACTATGTTATGAACAATCAGCCCTTCCCTCCCATAACCCTAAGAACCCTTATATACCTTACCCCTGGAACAATAAAATGAGCTGTCTTTCTGAAATGACTCCCCGATGTTGTTTCCATCATGCTCATGGCTGCCTGAACCCTGCTCACTGCTTCTGGTCCCTTTCACCCTGTGGGCCAGTGGCCAACAACCCCTGAGGAAAAGGAGACCCCACTTCAAGATCCAGATCAAAAACCTATGTATTCCAACCACAAGATCCAGATCAAAGGCATATTTTCTTCCTGCCTCAAGATCCAGATCACAAGCATGCCCTTCATTTCTGGATTGTAGTTCATTCCAGATATAGTCAAGTTAACAACCAAGAATAGCCATCACAAACACCATGATGCTTTCCCCCCCAGTTATTTCTTTGTATTTTCTGGTTAAGAAAGGTTTCACTATGCAGTCCTGGCTGCTCTGGAACCTGCTATGTAAACAAAACTGGCTTTAAACTCACTTATTTTCCCATCTGTCTCCTGGGATTATAGGAGGCACTACACTTGGCACCATTTGTCAAGTAAAAACAACAAAGTAGTTTTAAAGTAGACCTCTCAGTTTATACCACGCAAAGAACCTTTTCATTTTCCCTGTCTTTGTCCATGGTAAGGAGCTTAAATTCTCTGTATGGGCAGTACATAAACATTAAATTGACTCATGCTGTTTACAAGAAGCAGAACAGTATTTCCGTTATTTGCTATGCATTTATATGTTCTGACTTGATTCTCTCTAATGTCTCTAGAGAGGAGGATGCTTGCAGGTTAATAAGTTTTTTTTCTAATTCTGTTTCTAATAAGTACATTGTTTAAGTAAAAGGTTGTTCTTTGATTATAATGTTTATGCCTGGCAATAAATGACCTCCATATTTACACACAGAATTTGTACCTCTGTGGCATCCTGCCCCCGGCTTCCCTTCTGGACCAGAGAGAATTCCGGTCCAGATAAGAGCTTCCATCCTGCCCTGGAGTTCCCATTTGGACAAGAGAACTCCCATCTGGACAAGAGAGAGAAACTTCCTAAATCTGTCAGCTCTTTCTGAACCAAGTACACTGATAAGACCAAGAAGGAACCACAAGCAGATGGGCAGACGTCAAGGCAGAAGTACATACAACAAAATGAAGAGCAATACAGCATCACCAGAACCTAGCCTGCCTCCAACATCTAGACCTGAACATCAAAAATTGGAAGAAGCAGAAGAAAGTAACCTTATGAGTAACATCATGAAGAAGTTAGAGGCTTGTGTAGAGGAAAAGACAAGAAAATTGGAAGAATGCTGTAAACAACTAGAGGAAAGGGCAAACAAATTAGAAGAAAACAAAGTCCTGCACGAAAACAATAAAATCCTGGAAGAAAACTATAAAGTACAGGAAGAAAACAATAAAGTACTGAAAGAAAATCATGAAAAAGCAATGAAACAAATAAAGGAAACAGTCCAAGACCTGAAAAGGGAAATTGAAAAAATAAAGAAGACACAAACAGAGGGAATGCTGGAAATAGAAAATCTGAGTAAAAGATCGGGAAATTCAGATGCAAGTATAACCAACAGAATGCAAGAGATGGAAGAGAGGCTCTCTGGCATTGAAGATACAGTAGAAGAAATAGTTTCATCAGTGGAAGGAAATATTAAAGCCAACAAACTCATGAAGAAAATGTCCAAGAAATTTGGGACACCATGAAAAGACCAAACCTACGAATTATAGGGATAGAAGAAGGTGAAGAATACCAACTCAAAGGCACAGAAAATATATTCAACAAAATTATAGAAGAAAACTTTCCCAACTTAAAGAAGGAAATGCTTATGAAGATACAAGAAGCCTATAGAACATCAAACAGACTAGAACCCCCAAAAAAGTCCCCTCAACACATAATAATTAAACAACTAAATGTACAGAATAAAGAAAGAATATTAAGAGCAGCAAAGGAAAAAGGCCAAGTGACCCATAAAGGTAAACCCATCAGAATAACACCCAATTTGTCAATGGAGACTTTGAAAGCCAGAAGGACCTGGACAGATGTAATGCAGACACTAAGAGACCATGGTGGTCAGCCCAGACTAATATACACAGCAAAACTTTCAATCATCATAGACGGAAGGAACAAGACATTTCAAGACAAAGCCAGATTTAAACAATACCTATCCACAAACCCAGCCCTACAGAAAGCACTAGAAGGAAAATTCTAACCGAAGGAAGTCAGATACACACTCGAAAACACAGGCAATAGATAAAGCAACAACAGTAAACCCCAAAGAAGAAAAGTACACACACACTACCACCAAAAATAACAGGGATGAACAATCACTGGTCATTAATATCCCTTAATATCAATGGACTTAATTCACCTATAAAAAGACATAGGCTTACAGAATGGATACGAAAGCAGGACCCATCTTTCTGCTGCATGCAAGAAACATATCTCAAATTCAAAGACAGACACTACCTAAGAATAAAAGGCTGGGAAAAGATTTTCCAATCAAATGGTCTTAAGAAACAAGTGGGTGTAGCCATCCTGATATTCAACAAAATAGACTTCAAACTAAAATCAGTCAAAAGAGATCAAGAAGGACATTACATACTCATCACAGGAATGATCCACCAAGATGAAGTTTCAATTCTGAACATTTATGCCCAAACACAAGGGCACCCACATATGTAAAAGAAACATTACTAAAGCTTAAACCACATATAAAACCCCACACATTAATAGTGAGAGATGTCAACACCCCACTTTCACCACTGGATAGATCTCCCAAATCGAAACTTAACAGAGAAATAAAGGACTTAACTGATGTCATGACCCAATTGGAACTAATAGATATCTACAGAACATTCCATCCTAACATGAAAGAATATACATTCTTCTCAGCACCCCATGGAACTTTCTCTAAAATCGACCACATACTTGGCCACAAAGTAAATCTCAACAGATACAAAACAAATGGAATAACCTCCTGTGTTCTATCAGACCACCATGGTTTAAAGTTAGATTTCAACAACAACAAAAACTACAGAAAACCTACAATCTCATGAAAACTGAATAAAGCTCAACTGAATCACCAATGGGTTAAGGAAGAAACAAAGAAAGAAATAAAGACTTCCTAGAGATCAATGAAAATGGTGACACCACATACCCAAACTTATGGGGCACTATGAAAGCAGTGCTAAGAGGGAAATTCATAGCACTAAATGCCCACATAAAGAAGTTGGAGAAATCCCACACTAGTGACTTAACAGCACACCTGAAAGCTCTAGAACAAGAAGAAGCAAAGTCTCCCAGGAAGAATAGATGCCAGGAAATTACCAAAGTGAGAGGTGAAATTAATAAATTAGAAACTATGTGAATAATACAAAAAATTAATGACGCAAAGAGTTGGTTCTTTGAGAAAATCAACAAGATAGACAAGCCCTTCTCCAAACTAACCAAAAGACACACAGAGAGAATTCAAATCAACAAAATCAGAAATGAAAAGGGGGACATAACAACAGACATTGAGGAAATCCAGAGAATTTTCAGGTCATATTTCAAAAACCTCTGCTCCACAAAACTGGAAAACCTAAAAGAAATGGACATTTTTCTGGATAGGTACCACATACCTAAGTTAAATCAAGACCAGATAAACTATTTAAATAGTCCAATAACCCCTAAGGAAATAGAAACAGTCATTAAAAAACTCCCAACCAAAAAAAGCCCAGGACCAGACGGTTTCAGCGCAGAATTCTACCAGATCTTCAAAGAAGAGTTAATACCAATACTCTCTAAATTGTTCCACATAATAGAAACAGAAGGAACATTATCAAACTCCTTCTATGAGACTACAATTACCCTGATTCCTAAACCAAACAAGAATGCAACAAAGAAAGAGAACTACAGAACGATCTCCCTCATGAACATTGATGCAAAAATACTCAATAAAATACTGGCAAACAGACTCCAAGAACACATCAGAACAATTATCCACCATGATCAAGTAGGGTTCATCTCCAGGGATGCAAGGGTGGTTCAACATACGAAAGTCCATCAACGTAATACCTCATATAAACAAACTCAAAGAAAAAAACCACATGATCATCTCACTAGATGCAGAAAAGGCATTTGACAAAATCCAATACCCCTTCATGATAAAAGTCTTGGAGCGATCAGGAATACAGGGAACATACCTAAACATAATAAAGACAATTTACAGCAAGCCAACAGCCAACATCAAATTAAATGGAGAGAAACTCAAAGCAATTCCACTAAAATCAGGAATGAGGCAAGGCTGTCCACTCTCCCCATGCTTATTCAATATAGTACTTGAAGTTCTAGCCAGAGCAATAAGACAACATAAGGAGATTAAGGGAATACAAATTGGAAAGGAAGAAGTCAAGCTTTCCCTATTTGCAGATGACATGGTAGTATACTTGAGTGACCCCAAAGATTCCACCAGGAATTGATAAATCTTATAAACACCTTCAGCAACATAGCAGGATACAAGATCAACTCAAAAAAAAATCAGTATCCCTCCTATATACAATGGACAAAGAAGCTGAGAAGGCAATTAGAGATACATCACCCTTTACAATAGCCACAAATGACATAAAATACCTTGGGGTAACACTAACCAAGCAAGCAAGGGACCTATATGACAAGAACTTTAAGTCCCTGAAAAAAGAAATTTGAAGAAGATGTCAGAAAATGGAAAGATCTCCCATGCTCATGGATAGGCAGGGTTAACATAGTAAAAATGCCAATCTTTCCAAAAGCAATCTACAGATTGAATGCAATCCCCATCAAAATACCAACACAATTCTTCACAGACCTTGAAAGAATAATACTCAACTTCATATGGAAAAACAAAAACCCAGGATAGCCAAAAGAATCCTGTACAATAAAACAACCTCTGGAGGCATCACAATCCCTGACTTCAAGCTCTACTATAGAGCTACAGTAATTAAAACAGCTTGGAATTGACATAAAAACCAAAATGTGGACCAATGGAATCGAATTGAAGACCCTGACATTAACCCACACACCTATGAACATATAATTTTTGATAAAGAAGCCAAAAGTGTACAATGGAAAAAAGAAAGAATCTTCAACAAATGGTGCTGGCATAACTGGACATCAATGTGTAGACGACTACAAATAGATCCATATCTGTCACCGTGCACAAAACTTAAGTACAAGTGGATCAAGGACCTCAACATATATCCAGCTATTCTGAACCTGCTAGAAGAGAAAGTAGGAAGTAGTCTTGAACACATTGGCATAAGAGATCACTTCCTAAATATAACACCAGTAGCACAGACACTGAGAGAAACAATCAATCAATGGGACCTTTTGAAACTGAGAAGCTTTTGTAGAGCAAAGGATACAGTCAACAAGTCAAAGCGACAGCCTACAGAATGGGAAAAGATCTTCACCATCCCCACATGTGACAGAGGAATGATATCCAGAATATATAAGGAACTCATGAAATTAGACATCAAAACGACCAACAGTCCAATTGAGAAATGGGCTTTAGAACTAAACAGAAAATTCTCAACAGAGGAAACTCAAATGGCTGAAAGACAATTAAGGAATTACTCAACATCCCTAATCATCAGGGAAATGCAAATCAAAACAACTCTGAGATACCACCTTACACCTGTCAGAATGGCTAAGATCAAAAACACTGAAGACACTTTATGCTGGAGAGGATGTGGAACTAGGGGAACTCTCCTTCACTGCTGGTGGGAATGAAAGCTTGTACAACCACTTTGGAAATCAATATGGCACTTTCTTAGAAAACTGGGAATCAGTCTCCCCCAAGATCCAGCTATACCACTCCTGAGCATATACCCAAGAAATGCTCAATCATACCACAAGAGCACTTGCTCAGCTATGTTCATATCAGCATTGTTTGTAATAGCCAAAACCTGGAAACAACCTAGATGCCCTTCAACTGAAGAATGGATAAATAAAATGTGGCACATATACACAATGGAATGCTACTCAGCAGAGAAAAACAATGATATCATGAGGTTTGGAGACAAATGGATGGATCTAGAAAAAATCATCCTGAGTGAGGTAACCCAGACTCAGAAAGACAAATATGGTATGTACTCACTCAGAGGAAGATGCTAGATGTGGAACAAGGATGACTGGACTGCTACTCACATCACCAGTGAGGCTACCTGGAAAAAGGGACCCCAAGAAATACACGGAGAAATGGATGTGATCTACATGAACAGCCTGGATATGAGTGAGAGCAATGAAAGGGCGAGGTTCGAGGGAAAGAGAGAGGGAGATCCTAGCTGGATCAAGAAAAGAGAGGGAGAACAAGGAATAGGAGACCATGGTAAATGAAGGCCACATGAGAAAAGGAAGAAACAAAGTGCTAGAGAGGCCCACATAAATCCACAAAGATACCCCCACAAAAGCCTGCTGGCAATGGCCTAGAGACAGCCGGGACTGACCTACTCTGGTGATGGGATGGCCAAACACCCTAATACTTGTGCCAGAAACCCCATCCAAGGACTGAGGAATCTGGATGCAGACATCCACGGCTAGGCCCCTGGTGGAGGGCTGGGAGTCTAATTAGTGAGAAAGAGGAGGGTCTATATGAGCAAGAATTGTTGAAACCAAGGTTGGATAAAGCACAGGGACAAATAACCAAATGAATGGAAACACATGAACTATGAACCAAAGGTTGAGGGGCCCCCAACTGGATCAGGCCCTCTGAATAGGTGAGACAGTTGATTGGCTTGATCTGTTTGGGAGGCATCTAGGCAGTGGTACAAGGTCCTGGGCTCATTGCATGAGTTAGCTGTTTGAAACCTGGGACTTATGCAGGGACGCTTGGCTCAATCTGGGAGGAGGGGACTGGACCTGCCTGGACTGAGTCTATCAGGTCGATTCCAGTCCTCAGGGGAGACCTTGATCTGGAGGAGGTGGAATGGGGGGTTTGCAAGAGGGAAAGGGAGGGGGCAGGAAGGGAGAGAACAAGGGAATCTGTGGCTATTATGTAGAACTGAATAGTATTGTAAAATAAAAAAAAAAAAATAAAAATAAATAGAATGTGATAAACGGAAAAAAAAAGAATTTGTACCTCTGTGAAGACAGGGAGATGAGGGCAATCAAGTTTTTCACAAGGCACATTATATGTCACTCAGTCAAGCTAGTATTTATGTAGCTTTGGAAATGAGAGCATAAATGCACCAATTTGGTTACTCTTATTTTGTGTGATAATTATGTATATATATATAATATATATATAATGTATATTATGTATATATGTGTGTGCGTGTGCGTGCGTGTGTATGTATATGTATACGTATATGTGTACATGCACTGAATGTTCTCAGAGCTTCTCTTTTGCTTCATATTTATTTTCTGACAACATATGCTTACTTGATGCTGTTTTTCTTGGCTTAAGGTGTTGAACTGTTGGCATTGTCCCTTCAAGCTTGTTTCATTTAAAGTACACTTTAAATTTCAAGGTTAATTTGAGGTTCTTACAAAACCAGAGGGTCATTAATTCCAGGCTAGCCTGGGCTGCAGTGCAATATATGTCTGTAGACATACGTGAATTCTATTATTCCCAGCATTTTATTCTCCCAAGAGAATGTTGTTAAGGGATGAGAAGTTAAGAGTTTAATACAATATTATAGTCTATCACACCAATGTTACATGACTCACTTAAAGCCACACAGCTAGTGCATAACTGGAATGGATTCCAATAATTCCGACCTAAAGTATTGTGCTGATTTCCAATGATTTTGCAATTCTCTCTAGCTAAACCACTCAATTAGTAATTATTACCAATTATATTGGGCTTATTTTGCCCTAATTTTAGGTCTTGAAGTTGGAGGCATGAACTAGTAACTAAGTTGTTTCCTTGAACAAAATAATAAATTTATGCTTTATTTTCTAAGTAAATCAAAACTGTTTCATAAAACCACTTCAAAACTCTTCTGGCTATTCTTTTTTGCCCAGACTGAGGCCTGAACTCAGGGCCTCACTTATGTTAAGAATGAATCCATTACCACATTCCTGGGTATTCTTTTGTGAAAAACTTTTAATAATGTTTTGAGAATTCCAGTGTGTTGACTATATTATACTTTAAAGGAAACATCTCTTAGAAGCTATTATATGTCAGTAGCGCCTCAATGAGGGTGGGTCTTTGTTGTTTCTTGTTATTTTGAGACAGGGTCTCTTTATGAAATCTTGGTTGTTCTCGAACTTACTCTGTAGACCAGGCTGGCCTTGAACTCACAGAGATACTCCTGTCACTGCTTCCTGAGTGCTGGGATTAAAGGCTTGGGATGGATTTTTGGAGGGGGGGTATTCCTAAACAGTCTAATTTAGTAAGTGGCAACAAAGTCTCGCTTGGCAGTATAATCTTTGCCACACTCAGCACGGACAACTTTTTCCTGTCATGCATCAACTTGTCTTCTTCATACACTTAGGTATGAACTGTGATGTCTATACTGTGCTTTACACTTAGGAGGCAGAGGCATAGAATACCCAGCTCTTCCAAGCACAAAAGCTTAAAAATAAGAAACAGGGATTTGACTCCCTGTACAAAGTGATGGTACTGTTAGCTAAAATTCATGAAGTTCAGTAACTTGGAAAATCTTGATGCTTTCAGTGAGCACTGCTTCACTTTTCTGTAAGTTTTACAGCAAAGAAAAAAGTAAGAAGTGTGTCAAGTTCTAACACATATGATCATAAAGAAATTGGAAGTATTTTTGAGCAGAAGAAATCTTATAGCTGTGTATCGGGGAAAATTATAAAGGCCACTCCACATAGTTAAAAGGAAGGTTTATTTAGTGGATGACTTACAAATGAAGGAATAGATAGGTTGTGGGGCTCTGGGGAAGGTGTATCTCAATCCAGCGGTGTTCTCTGGAGCTCTGCACAGTCAACCTCCACCGTCCAGGGTCCAGGCACAGAGAGTGCGCACCAAGAGAGCACTAGCCCATCCAGCTCTCGGGTTTCCAGTGCCTCCCCTCGCCCCGCCTCGTAGGCGTGACAGTTGCCAGAGTCTCAATGGGGGTTGGAACTTCCAGATCCAAGCTGGAATGACTACCACTACATCTCCCCCTTTTTGTCTAAATAAGAAGGTTCTAAACTAATACAAGACTATATACAAAGGGATTGTTATCAAATATTGTCCAGAAATAATGAGGGATAATGACCTAGATAAGATGTAACTACAACCAATGCAAACAATATCAAGCAAGAAACACATTCTAAAATCCAGAGAAGTATAGAGCATAGGTAAACGGCATGTTATAAAGATCATTCAAAGGTGTCCTATCCTAAAGAACCTGAATCTAATACTTAATATGTTCTATCTAAGATATTATATATACTAAGTTGTAACTATAACTGCTAGTCTTCAATCCCATCAAAGACCTGAGAAGGAACATAATGGTACCTGAGAAATGGTAGACGGATGCAAGCAACTTTTGGGAATCTTGCAAGAGTAGACCAAGACAGCTGGCAGCCTGGACAGTCACCTAATGTTTCTCAGCATTGTTGGTGCATTCAAATTGGCTACAGGCCTAGAATATCTGACAGACCATTTTCAGAAGCAGGATTTCTGAAAGACCATCTTACCCTGTCTTGGCAGAGTACAGTGGTCGCTTTCTTTGTGTCCCACTTGTCCAGAAAGGACAGCATTGCATTTGTACTGTCAGCCATCAAGGCAAGGGCAGTTCTTTGCCCAGTAGGCCATTTTGTGCCAAGAAGACAAACTTCCAAATGGAAATGTCTTAGAAGCCCAACATTCTCTCGGGATCAATTGGTGCAGCCAGGAGCAATTTTGTCTCACGTCAACAGAATTCTAAGTTATTTAAATGCCATATTCTCTAGGTCTATGAAGTGTTTGAAGATTACCTGCCCATCTGACCTATGTATCTGTAAATCTGGATAACCTAACTAACGTAACTATACAGATGACAGGCATAGGCGACTATAAATCTATAAATCTTATCTACTAAAATAACCTAAGGACTAAGGCTTCACGTAAATAAGGTAAACAGTCTATAAGCAAATGTATGGTGAAGAACGATGACTTCAAAATTGTGACAATACACAAGATATTTATAACAGAGGTAGGAATATATAGTGTGATATGCAATATGACAATAATCTTAAATATATATCAATATACCGAATATCCTAACAGAAGTAGAACATATATAAAGTATGACAGATATAAATTTACATTTGTATCAATATAAAAATGTTTCAAATAAGAGTAGAAATATATGTACATTATAACAAATATAGTTCTGTATTTGTATCAATATACAAATTATCTTAAACAGGAGTATAAAAATAGTTTACACTTGTATCAACATATAAGAATCTATAACAGTACAAATTACAGTGCAAATTGTCTAAGGTTGCTATCTTACTAAGTTTGTTTACTAGTATATACAATGATTTACCATCATATCTTATACCTATCCGTTCCATTTCTTCTCCCCGCCCCCCCTTTTTTTAATACTGAGTTAATATTTTCTTCCACCCCCAACCCTATAACCATCATCCATAACCCTGAGAATTATGAAACCTAAGGGAGAAGGGGCGTCGTTTTCTTAGAATTGCTTCCTGCCCTTTAGGGGGTGATGTTATCTCTGTTGGGTACTGTGAGAGAGCTCAGATAGTTAAATCTCAGTTAGACTAACTGTAGGTTCTGCAGCAAGTTTTAGAGTAATGGGTAAGATTGTCTGAAATTCTGGCAAGAAGTGTAGTATGATGATGATTACCATGGCATCATTCTGGATTGGGTAGAGTTGTTGTTGTTGGGGCCCCATCTTCCTTCTGGAGACTTCTGAGATTGCTATTGGAAAAACTTATTTGTTATCAAAAATGGGAGGTTTGGATTTAAAGAGGACATAGCATGTAAGAAAGGATTCTGAGAAATCAAGAGTAAGCATGGAGAGAATTAGAATTTAGAAGACAATGGTCCCTTTTTATTGGTTTCCTTCTGTCTCACACCAGAGGGCTCTTCTGATACGGGACTGAAGAATCTCTCAATCTTTTCTTTTAGCAATATGCTTGGGTTTAGAGAAGGAATGAGCCAAGTCCATCTCCAATGCCAGCTTGGCTATAATTGAATTGGAACCACAACTTTTCTAGATTGATAGAGAGAAAGATGTTAGACAGTGAGATTTTACCATGTGTAGATTGGTACCAATAGATTCTTCCTTTCTGCTGTAAATATCCGGATATCCAAGGCCTTATGAGTTTTGGAAGATGGGTATTTCCATTATCCTGGAAAGACAAAAACAGAACCCTACCCCACCCTTTGATTGTTAATTTTTTTTTTTACAACTTGTAGAGATGTCACATTGGTGAATGATCTTTTACTTCTCTTCATCAAGGGGGTTTTCCTGTTCGAATCAAATTTTTATTAATTTTGTTGGTATCCATAGCTTTTCTTCTCCTGCAGAAACAAAGGCAAAACCCCTTCCCCAACGTAGAACATATCCAGGTTTCCATTCTGAGGTCAGCACATCCTTGAAATAAACTGGTTGGTTTAGCTCAGGAGTTTTGTCTGTTGTCCAATGTCTCTCCGCAGCTGTTGTTCCTTTCTCATCAGCATTGAGAAAATTCAAGGTTAATAAAGCACTATGCAGTCTATTTCTAGGAGTCATTGTTACCTGTTGCTGTTTATTTAGCATATCCTTTAAAGTTCGATTGGATCTTTCTATGACTGCTTGGCCTGTGGGATTATGTGGTATACCTGTAACATGCTTTATATTGTAATAAGCAAAGAACTGTCTCATTTTATTGGAGACATATGCTGGGGCATTGTCTGTCTTAATTTGTACAGGTATTCCCATGATGGCCATAACTTCTAATAGGTGTGTAATCTCAGAATCAGCCTTTTCAGAACTCATAGGAGTTGCCCATTGAAATCCTGAATAGGTGTCAATGGTATGATGTACATACTTTAATCTTCCAAATTCTGCAAAATGAAACACATCCATCTGCCAAATTTCATTTCTTTGTATACCTTTTGTATTACTCCCTGCAGGTAATGGAGTTTGGTTATAGATGGAACAAGTAGGACATTTTTTCACAATATCCTTAGCCTGTTGCCAAGTGATGGAGAAATCCTTCTTCAAACCTTTGCTATTTACATGGTGTTTCTTATGAAATTCTGAAGCTTCTAGCACATTACCTATTAGTAACTGATCAATCTCATCATTACCTTGTGCTAAAGGTCCTGGCAGACCTGTATGGGATCTGATATGTGTTATATATATAGGATGTTCCCTTTTTCTGATGATTTCCTGCAATTGTATGAATAATGAAGTTAATTCTGTATTATCAGGAATAAATTCAGCAGTTTCAATATGTAAAACAACTCTCTCTGCATATTGAGAGTCAGTGACTATATTGAGGGGTTCTGTGAAGTCCATCAGTACCATAAGAATGGCATACAGTTCTGCCTTTTGTACAGAGCTATATGGACTTTGCACCACTTTACTTAAGTCTCCTGATTTATATCCTGCTTTCCCTGATTTATTTGCATCAGTATAGAATGTGAGGACTCCAGAAATTGGCTTTTGTCGTACAATGTGAGGAAGGACCCATTCAGTCTTCTTTATGAATTCTATTCTCTTGCTTTTGGGATAGTGGTTGTTAATCTCTCCCAAAAAGTTACTGCAGGCTCTCTGCCAGTATTCATTATCTTTCCATAGTGATGAAATTTCCTCATTAGTTAATGGTACTACAATTTCTGCTGGGTCCATTCCTGTCAACTGGCAAAGTCTTAATTTACCCTTTTGAATCAAATCAGAGATCTTTTCTATATGTCTTAAATTTCTTATTGCTGACTACAGCTGTGGGTCAGCAAGCACCTTTGCAGAGCCACAGTTTAATATGTACATGAATTAACCATTATCCTTGATAAAAATCATGGTGAAGGAAGTGGCACCTGTAGGTGAGTTGGAGAGAGAAGCTCAGGCACACAGTTCTAGGGTCAGCAATAGTTCTAGAGATCATTTTGAAATTTGAGAAAATACACTTCTGGGAAATGTGAGATTTCCTTGGTTCCTCTTTCTAGTTGGAAAGAGAATAGCTAATAAGATGAGAACCTTTAAAGTAAGGCAGTATACATTTTTTGATCATTTATGTGATACTGGAATGTAGCTGTAGTTTTCCTGGTCCTGCCTGACCCACAGTCAGGACAAATCTCTCTCACCTGCAAGTCCTGCAGCTGCTCAGACCCAACCAAGTAAACACACAGAGACTTATGTTATTTATAAACTGTATGGCCATGGCAGGCTTCTTGCTAACTATTCTTATATCTTAAATCAACCCATTTCTATTAATCTATAAGTTGCCACATGGTTTGTGGCTTACTGGGGTATCTTAATATCTTCTCATGGTGGTGGCTGGCAGCATCTCTCTGCTTCAATCTTCCACTTCTCAAAATTCTCTTTTCTGCTTGTCCCACCTATACTTCCTGCCTGGCAACTGGCCAATCAGCATTTTATTTATACAGAGTGATATCCACAGCACTGGAATTTCTGTAATTTGAGAAATCCACAGGAAGAGATAAGAAGATTGAGTGCAAGTTATATTTGATTAAATGGTGAATTTGAGCTAGATGAGACCTTTTTTCAAATAAAAAGTAAAATAAACATAAGCAGTCCAACTTACAGAGTTTTAATAACAATTTAAATAAACTGGTAAAATTTCAGTGATAAAGTTATATTTGAATTGTTTCTCTAATTGTAAACTCAATACTCTTATAAATAAGGAACTTCTAGGCTACAGAGATGGCTTAGTGGCTAAGAGTGCTTGTTATAATTCCAGAAAGACATGAATTCCTAGCACCTGTATGGTAGGGTGGCTCACAAAGACCTGAAACTTCTGGGGGTCAAATAACATATTCTGGCATCTAAGGGTATCTTCACACATGTGATGTACCCCCATACACACACACTCAAAGTTATACACACAGGCACACATATGCATGCATAATTAAAAATAAAAATAAACTTAACTCTGTCTCAAAAAATATTCCTAGGTTTTGCCTGCTCATAGCTTTGGTGGCAGACAATAGTCTGGCCTTTACAGCCAAGTTATTTCAAAATTTGACAAAGGAATTAAATATTAAAGAAAATTACATTGTATGTATAAGCACAGAGCTCAGGTCAGACAAAAAGGATGAATAAAACTCTATTTTTAAAATTTATTTATTCAATTTAATTTTACGTATGAGCCACGGATTCCCTTGTTCTTCCCCTCCCACCTCCCACCTCCCCCCGCCTCCCCCGCAGCCCACTCCCCATTCCCATTTCCTCCAGGGCAAAGACTCCTTAGAGATTGAGTTTAACCTAGTAGATTCAGTCTAGGCGCGTCCAGTCTCCTCCTCCCAGGCTGAGCCAAGTGTCCCTGTATAAGCCCCAGGTTCCAAACTGCCAGTTCATGCACTGAGGACAGGACGTGGTCCCACTGTCTGGATGCCTCCCAAGCAGATCAAGCTAATCAACTATCTTATTTATCCAGAGGGCCTGATCCAGTTGGGGTCTCCTCTGCTATTGGTTCATAGTTCATGTGTTTCCTTTCGTTGGATATTTGTCCCTGTGCTTTTTCTAACCTTGGTCTCAGCAAATCTTGCTTATAAAAACCTTCCTCTTTCTCTCCAATTGGACTCCTGGAGCTCCACCTGGGACCTAGCCGTGCATCTCTGCATCTGGTTCCCTCAGTCATTGGATGGGGTTTCTAGCACGACAGTTAGGATGTTTGGCCAGGTGGCCTTCGAATACGTCAGAGATCTATTCAGAGGGCCTGATCCAGTTGGGGGCCCCTCAGCCTTTGGTTCATAGTTCATGTGTTTACATTTGTTTGGCTATTTGTCCCTGTGCTTTATCCAACCTTGGTTTCAACAATTCTTGCTCATATAAACCCACCTCTTTCTCGCTAATTAGACTCCTGGAGCTCCACCGGGGCCTAGCCGTGGATCTCTGCATCCAGATTCCTCAGTCCTTGGATGGGGTTTCTGGCACGACTATTAAGGTGTTTGGCCATCCCATCACCAGAGTAGGTCAGTTCCGGCTGTCTCTCGATCATTGCCAGCAGTCTATTGTGGGGGTATCTTTGTGGATTTCTGTGGGCCTCTCTAGCAGTTTGTTTCTTCCTTTTCTCATGTGGTCTTCATTTACTGTGGTCTCCTATTCCTTGTTCTCCCTCTCTGTTCTTGATCCAGCTGGGATCTCCCACTCCCAGAGGCTCTCTTTACCTCGACCCTTGCCCTTCATTACTCCCACTCATGTCCAGGTTGTTCATGTAGATCTCAGCCGTTTCTCAGTCATTGGGTGATCCTCATGTCTTTCTTGGGTTCCTGTTTTCCAGGTAGCCTCCCTGGTGATGTGAGTAGCAGTCCAGTCATCCTTGTTCCACCTCTAGTATCCTCCTATGAGTGAGTAGATACCATATTTGTCTTTCTGAGTCTGGGTTATCTCACTCAGGATGATTTTTTCTAGATCCATCCATTCGCCTGAAAACCTCATGATGTCATTGTTTTTCTCTGCTGAGTAGTATTCCATTGTGTATATGTGCAACAATTTATTTATCCATTCTTCAGTTGAAGGGCATCTAGGTTGTTTCCAGGTTTTGGCTATTACAAACAATGCTGATATGAACATAGCTGAGCAAGTGCTCTTGTGGTATTATTGAGCATTTCTTGGGTATATACCCAAGAGTGGTATAGCTGGATCTTGGGGGAGATTGATTCCCAATTTTCTAAGATAGCACCATATTGATTAAAATGGATGAATAGAACTCTTACGGGGACTTATCAAATTGGTCCTAGAAACTGGTAGTGAAAACTAGGCCACCCCCCACCCTGTCTCCATGCTCAGAGATTGATGTATTTCTTGCCAGGGGGAGCTTACTCCTTTGAAGTTACATTTGGGAGATCATCTCCTATCCTTCTCAAACTCCAAGATATTCCCCAGACAGAAATTTCTAATCACTCCCCTCTCAAGTCCTTGAAGGCTTTGCAGGAAACGTGCCAAGCCATTAAATGGACCATGAAGGGAACCCTGCTATCCCTCCAAAACCACCCATCAGTTTGAGTCAGGAGACTTGATTTAGATAAAGAGGATCCCTACCTGGACTCTGGAACCTGCCTGAAAAGGACTCTACACAGTTACCCTTACAATTCCAACTGCTGTGAAAGTAGCTGGCACCATCCCTTGGATCCATCACTCTCAATTAAAGAGGGCTACTGAGGATGGTAACAGATGGACCATGGCTGGGACTTCAGACAATTAAAGACAAGATTGACCTCAGATTGTTAAGCCAGAATGCTATGCTTGCCTTGTTCTTTTTTCTGTATATGGGGATGGGAACCTACAACCTTCACTGTCCCCCAATCTATACTTGGAAATTAAGAATAACAGACACAAGGAAGTTGATAATCAATCTAACCCCAATTCCATATGGATCTTTGTTCTCTTTTGCCCAGTTTTTGGAGCTTAGTTAAACTACAACAGGGATGGTTATGAAGACTTATCTTCTGATAGAGAAAAACAGGAAATCAAGGGTGGTGATACTTTGTTTGTGATCTAACAAATAATGCTGCCTGAAGATCAGGCCACTAGTTAGCCATAGAGGCCAGAGAGTGGTGGCACATACCTTTAATCCCAGCACTTAAGATCTCACAACTTTAACCCCAGCAGTAGAGAGGTGGAAACAAGAAGTGATATGGCTGAGTGGAGAAAAGGAATATAAGGCAGGAGGAGACAGGAACTCCTTCCCTTTTGGCTGAGGAGTTGGTGAGGTAAGAGGTGGCTGTGGCTTGTTCTTTGTCTCTCTGTTCTTTCAGCATTTACCCCAATATCTGGCTCCAGGTTTTTATGAAGACCAATTAGGATTCATGCTACAATCAAGTTCTATGAATGGCCCATGAACAGACCTCCACACTGTCAGGGGCTAGGTAATAGGGGGAATTTGTGTTGTGCCAAATGGGGTTGTGGAACTGAGGCTTCCTGGAAGCATCCCAATGACTATATATATACATAAAAGAGGGGTCCATTCCAAGCACTGCAATCTAGGTAACTGTAATCCTATAACCATAATACTAAGAGATTGGGAACAATAGAGGGGTGGCTATGTTCCACTCAACACTGGAAGAACCTGGAAAATAAGACTATTATGCTACCAAAAGAGACACAGAAAATAAGTGTCCCATTCAGAGAAGGCTACCTTCTCAGGCTCCCAACACCCATGGGTCCCAACAGAGACACCTTTCCTATGATGAGGGGAAAGACCCAACCCTGACTGTCTTAGTTAGGGTTTCTATTACTGTGAAAAGATACTATGACAAAAAAGACACAAATCTAAAGGGAGCTGGAGAGACAGCTCAGTTAAAAGCACAATGTATACTTCTTAGATACCGTGGCTTACTATCTATCTGAAATATATCTATGTATATCTCGAAAACTTAACTAGTATGACTACAAGTTTGATTATCACAGATGGCTAAAAATTAATCTGTATTTCTTAATTATACATGACAATTTTAAATGAGCTACACAAACATAATACCTTAAAAAAGAGTAGAAATATACATACAGTATATCAAAATTAACTTTAAATTTGTAACAATAAACTAAAATCCATAGCAATATAAAATATTTTAAGCAAGTTGTTGCTATTTAAAAATAGATTCAATAATCTACTCTTTTATCCTATCATAGCTATATCCTATATTTGTGTATCACATCCCCCTTTCTTTTTTTAGAAAGAGATTGATTATGACCAATAACAATTTGTAACCAACAACCTAAACAAAGACACACATCCATAATTCATTTTTTTGGGAATGGGTCATAGTGTTCTAGGCTACTTCCTGCTGATAGGGGGCTCTGATAGTCTTATGGGAATACTGAGAAAGTTCAAGATAATGGTCAAGTCCTGGGAAGACCAGCTGTAACCTTTGTTGATAGGTACCATCTGTTAAGGTTCAGGAGGTCCAACTTGATCAAATATGATCCATCTTGGCCTGGAACAAATCTACAGCCTCTTGCTTCCTGTGGAAACAAAAGCAGAGCCTCTTTTCCAAAGCAACATATCCTTAGATCCAAATTTTAAAGTCAGGATACCTTTAAAATATATGTACTGATTTAACTGAGCAGCCTTTGTAATTAAATATCTTTCAGCAGTTAAGAATCCCAAAGACAACACAATCCAGATTTTCTGTGTAATAGCCATCTTTACCTGGCTTATTTTTTATATTACCTTTACTGTCTCTTTAAAGACAGTATTTTTTTAAACTTTCTATTTCTTTATATAACTGTCTATATTCCTTTTCTTCTCTCTTCCAAGCCTACATGTATTTTTACACATATTGTAAACAATTTAGAGGTTTATCCCATCTAAATCTGTCTTATTGTTAATCTATTGCTTTAAACTGCAGTCGCTAGTGTTGAAATGGCAGCTTTGGCTGCTGGCTCTGCCCACCTCCAGCTTTCCAACATGGTGAAACTACTTTTACTGCCAGCTCTAGAGGAACCATGCTCATCACTGACTCTGTGAAGCAGTGGATCTATGCTTCCATCTAACACCTTGTACCCTCCCCCTTTTTTGTCTGTACTAGCAAAAGCTATATCTACCACAAACCATGCTGTGTGGCTTGCAGACTCCACTGTGTACAGTGGCAGGGAATCCATCATGCTGCACTCAAGGCCATATGCCATGAACCTGCCATAAATTTGCCATGCTGTAGCTCAGTCCACACATCGTAGCATCTCTGTATCTTGGTGTCTCTATATCTCAGCCCACATGAGACATGAAGTAGAAAGCTGGTTTTGACTCCATTATTGTGTGTTTAAAAGCCCTTTTTAAACTCTTTTAGGACTCATGGAAATTTGAAAGCCCCACGTTGGGTGCCATTTGTTCTGCAAATTCATGTAGGCTTAGATCTTCTCTTAATGAAGCAAGGAGAATTATGTATGACTTAGGGAAGATTTGCTGTTTCTATCCCAACCAATTACAGTTAATTAGAAAAAAAAAACTTGCTATGGTCAGGGAAAATATCAAATAAAGATATAGATCAAATAACTTTCATCAGTCTCTGTTTACCTGATTCCTCCCTGGCTGACCACCTTACTGTCAGCATTAACCTGATTGACGGTTAAGTCTTATCATGATCTGGCTAATTGGGGAACTGTAGCTTGAGTTTTCTCTCTGGTTCCCATCAAGCCCTGACAGACCTTTAGCCCACTTATAAAATAAACATACAGACACTTATATCATTTAAACTGCTTGGCCATTAGTTCAGGCCTATCATTATCTAGCTCTTACTCTTATATTCAGTCCATTTTTATTAATCTATACTTTGCCATGTGGCTTGTGTTTTATTGGTACCTTACATTTTCTTGTCCTGGTGGTGGCTGCAGTCTCCCTCTCTGTCTTCCTTTTCCCTCAATTCTCTGCTCTGTTAGTCCCATCTATACTTCCTGTCTGGCTACTGGCCAATCAGTGTTTTATTTATTAACCAATCAGAGCAACACATTTGCCATACAAAACATCCCACAGCAGGGGACCCTGCATTCTCAACTGCATAGCCAATTACACCCAACAGAGAATAAACTCAATTCAACAACTTGTCCTTAGGACCAACTATGCTCCTTCTAGACTAGGATGAATCAACAATTTGACCCATGCCCATTGAAACAGTCGGGAATGTGATGGGGCAAGACAATGAAGAGGTTCCTCAATGTTGCAATTCTTGCTGAGGCCATCCACATTTAACTAGAATCTGATTTTGTTGATGAAAATCATATGAGAAACTACTCAATTCTATGAAATTTCAGGAAACACCTCTGACATACAGACTTGACTGCTCTATGGAATTTTTCTTGTGTCCAGGGACAGTTGTTTCTTCTGTTTGACACTTTAAAAGTCATTATCCTTGTTCAGGCTCAGGTCTATTCCCACTCCTGTAGTGTTTCTTATTCTGCTCTTCTTTTTGCCCTAGCCACTCTTGAACTAATTAGCTATTTATTTCCTGTACCTGTGTAGAAAGCTGTCTTGCTGCATTGACATTTCAATCTGTTGATACCTCGTATGCCACTGCTGCTCGGCTGCCTCTTCTGTAACTATCCTGCCTCTGAGGTTTATCCCTGGGTTATTATCTTATTTTATGAAAAGGAGGCAAGAATATATCACCTTAGAAAGATGGAGAAACAGTTCTGTGGTTAGTAATACTTGATGTCCTACCCTAATGAATGACCCAGAGTTGATTTCCAGTACACACATAGTGGCGAACAACAATTTATATTTCAAATTCTAGGAGATCAACACATTGTTCTGACCCCTACATATACAAGGCATACACATTGGTACACATACATACATCAGGCAAAAAACTTACATAAAATATTAATCAAAATATATACAATCACTTAAGAGATATCTTTTGTTTGGCCAGGTGTTACATACCAGGAAAGACAATAACTTATGAATGTCTGCTTAGTCATTCATTAAGCCCAACTGCTTTGGTGTATAGAACAAGTCACAAGCATTAAGGCTCATAATTTAGACCAATTACAGCATTGCCACGTACCACCAATCATTCATCAAAGATTATGTTCTGAAAAAATCACAACGTTGACACTTAGGACCAATCATAGTAATTGAAGTTTATATTTTTATACCAATCACAGTCTTGTTCTTAGCAGAAATCAGAGTCGTTTAAATTTGTGTTTTGTCCAATCACAGTCTTGGACCAATCAGAATCCATGGGTCTTATGTTCTCAACCAATCACATAGGACCTGTGCATTCTGTGGTTGCCTGGATACAGTAAAGATAAGAGCAGTTGACTTCAAGTCGGTGGTGAGGTAAGGTTAAGTCAACTGGTGCTGTGCTCTAAGGGAAAATTATTGAGTTATTTTATGTTTAATGTTGTACCTATCATTGAGACAGGGATGGTGACCTCACCAACTGTAAGCTGTGGATTTGATAATAGCGTATTTCAGTTATATCAGTTTTTAGTTTTGTCTAAACTCATGTAGTCAAGTACATACCTACCTGTGGTCTTTAAGCTTAGTTGTCTAACTTGATCTTTATAAAATACCTTTCATTTTCTCAAGTAATACTATTTATAGCACAGTTCACTATCTCTGATACCCTTGTGCCTTACATTGATAAATGGGACCAGAGTGGCTATATTTTTAAATACTGAAATGTTTTATCATGAGGGTTAAATGGAATCAAAACACATGAAGGATGACAAATGATTGATAGGTGACAAATTATTGGTCACTGATAAAAAATTGATGGTAGATTATAGACAATAGATGGTAATGTATAGATAAGAGAAGATGAAGAATTAAGGTAAAGAATAGTTGATAAATTAAAGAATGGGTGTATAGAAGAAAGAGAAATGAAAGATGGCTAGCTATATGATAGAGAAAAGCTAAGGGATAGTTGATAGATGGAAGCTAGACACAGGATAGTTTGAGGATAAATGTCAGATGAAAGACAGTCATAGTACAGCTAAAATATAGATGATGGATGACAGTTACAGGACACCTAGAAGAAAGGTGATAGATGGCAAACAGACAGAGGATAGCTAGAGGATATATAATATATAGATGTAAAATGAATTGATGGAAGATGGGCATAGACATGCTAGAGGATAAATTAGAGGTGGAAGACAGACACAGGATAGGTAGAGGAGAGGTGATACAGGAAGACTGGATAGGATATCTTGAGGATGAATGATTTATAGATAAAAGACAAAGGACAGCTAGAGGCTAGATAGATGGTAGACAGATACAGGATTGCTGGGGGAGAGATGCTACATAGATGGAAAATGATAAATGGAAAACAGTCACAGAATAGCTAAAGGATAGTTAAAAGATAGATTGAAGGAAGTTGTTTGGTAGTTATAGGATTAATGATTGATGGTAGACAGACAGGATAGGTAGAGGATAGATGATCCTTACTTGGAAGATAGACTCGGGATACCTAAAGTATTGGTGTTCCATCAATGGAAGTTAGACACAGGATAACTACAGAATAGATGCAAATATAGATACAGGATAGTTAGAAGGTATATAGTTAGACATAGGAGAGTTATAGAATGGAAATAGACAGATGGAATATAGACATAGGATATATGTATGACAGATTGCAGAAATTTGAGAGCTAGACACAGGGCAGCTAGAGGACACAAGACAGATAATAGATACAGGATAACTAGAGTATAGATGGTAGTTAAATGGAAGACAATATATGGAACAAAGACAGAATAGTTAGAAGATAAATGATAAATGAAAGATATTATATCTGAGAAGTATACAGTATATATAGGTAGTTCATTGAAAATAGATGGAATTTAGGCACAGACTAGCAAGAATATAAATGATACATTGAATGTAAGTGCAGGATAGGCAGATGATAGATTAAAGAAAAGATGATAGCTAGAAAGATAGATACAGGTTAGTAAGAGGACAGATTATTGATGTGCAATAAGTGAAAACACAGGATGGTGTGAATATAGTGGATATCTATGTAAGTATAAATCCATGACAGATGTTATATATTACATAAAATATAGGCAATAGAAGATAAATGATATATAGTAGATAGAAGGTAGGTGCTATATAGATAAATTAGACATATAAATATGATACATACATAGCACATGGAAAATACAGAGAGGATTTATATACATATAGAGACAGGTGATAGAGTTTAGACAGATTTGATTGCAAATAAATAATAGGAGATAAATAGCAGAAATATAGTGAGTGCATGAGGGAAGATAGATAATCAGTTGTTAGATGATAGAAGATAGATAATGATATTTAGAAAATAAATGGTAGACAATAGATGATGGAAATATAGATGGTAGATAATTGAGAGATGACACATGGAAGATAGATTTTAGATGAGAGAAGATGGGTTAAATGGAGGATAGAAAGTTGATATGTGATAGATAAGCACAGGTAGATGATGTAGATTGTAAAGAGATGATTACTTGATAAAACATTGGTCTGATTTAGTTTTAGAATCCATCTGTACCTGATTGCAAATGGAGTGAGAGCAACAACTAAAAATGAAGAGATAGGAATTAATAACTGATAAAAATGGCAAAGCATTCTGCCCTGCCCCCTGTTTTTAGATGATAAGAAAGAGTTGAAGGTGAAGATCTGGTAGAATATTAGAACATTTGCCTAGTATATGCAAGGCCCTGGGTTCAATTCCTAGCATCACATTCAAAATAAAGTAAATGGAAACAAACTAACCCATCTTTAAAGACAAGTATTTTCACTGTTGACCATCTTGTTGCTTGCATATAACTTCAGTGATAAGTTTAAGACCATAAATTATTGCTCACTGTTTTAGGAATGGACTATATTACAGTACAATGATTTCACAGTAAATTATTTCTTATAGGAAGGCTGCTTACTCTGATGTATAGAACAACAGTTACTACAAACTTTGCTGTAGCTGAAAGTTATCCTGTGTCCCAGCCCACCAGTAGTTGGGACAAATCTCTCCCACTTGTGTCCCAGGAGGAAACACACAGAGGCTTATATTAATTAGTCCTGCTTGGCCATTAGCTCAGGCTTATTACTGACTAGCTCTTTCTCTCAAATTATCTCATAGTTCTTATTTATGTTTATCCATGTGGCTTGGTAACTTGTCTCAGTTCTGCCTTGATATCTTCCTTCATCTGTGTCTGGCTAGCAACTCCTGACTCAACCTTTCTCTTCCCAGAAATCTCCTTGTCTGCTTATCCCACCTATACCCCCTGTCTACTGGCCAATCAACATTTTCTTTATCAACCAGAGCAACAGGTTCCCAGCATACAGAGCAATCTCACCCATCATTGCCCCTTTTCTTTCTATTTGAGGGGAAGGTTTGAATCTCAACATAGTTAAATTATATATGCCAAAATACTTATCAAGCAAGAATTATAAATATAATATCTAGTCTATTTGTATTTTGCAAAATTAAAGAAAATATTCTATCTATCCTATATTTGTGAGTCTAAAGTTTCATATCTAATTTATTTTATATTATAACCAAGGAAAATTATAATCTAGTCTTCAACTAAATCACAGACTTCAGAAGGATATAATCTTACCTAAGTAAGCAGGAAGAGCTTTGTAAGCAGTTTCCAAAAATCTAGACTTACAGAACCAGATGGCTGCCTGGACAGTCATCCAAAGTTCCTCTGCAACCTTGGGGCATCCATTTTCAGCCCATAGATGTAGTCTTTCAGGCATTTTTTCCCTCTGTGTCTTGTAGAATATCTGGCAGTTTCTTCTGTTTAGCAGAAACCTGAAGTTCTATTTTTTTCCAAAGTTCAATGTCCACCTTCCTATTGGACCTGCATGTCCAATTCATATGGCATTTTATCAAGCAGTCCAGGCAAGAACAGTTTTTTGCCCAAATGGCTAACCTTTGCCATGAAGAAGATAAACTTCATATGGCATGTCTTTGATGCCTATCCTCTTTGAAGTAAATTTGTACTGCCATGAACAGACATGATTCACTTTCCAGAGAGTCTAAGTTTTTAAAACATTTTAAATGTCATATTCTTTAGGTCTTTGAAGTGTTTGAAGATTACCTCCCTAATTGAATTATATCTATGTATACCTAGAAAACAAAATGACTATAAGTCTGCTTATCATAGAAGACTAATTATTAATCTGTATTTCTTAATTATCCATTACAATTTAAATGAATTCCATAAACATACTACCTTAAATGAGAATATATATATATATATATATATATATATATATATATATATATACATGAATAACAAAATTAACTTTAAATTTGCATCAATAAACTAAAATCCATACTAATTTAAAACATTTTTAAACAAGTTGGTCTCTAAAAGTAGATTCCATAATCTACCCTTTCACCCCGTCCTATCTACCTCATATCTCCATTTTTTCTTTGAGATAGAGATATACAATTTGTAACAAAAAACCTAAACAAAGACAAACATCCGTAATCCATTTTTGGGAATGTGGGAATTTTTTTCTAGGTTTCTTCAAGCTAATAAAGGGCACTGTATTCTTGTGGGGATATAAAGAACATTTTAGGATTACGTTCAAGTCCTGACTAGAGTAGTCTGGAAAGCTGTCTTTTCTGAACCAGTTTCCTTGAAGTTGATTTTAGATGTTGGATGATGTGGGCCATGGTGTCATTGGAGACCTTTCAGTAGAATTTGGCTGGTCAAATAATATTGGCCTGGAATCAATCCACAGGTTTTCATGTTCTGTGGAAAAAAAAGCTGAAACTCTTTCTCAAAGTAACATATCCTTAGACATAAACTTCGGAGTTCAGATACATTTAAAATATATGTGTTGGCTTAAGTCCACAGCTTTTACAATCATATGTCTTTCTGCAGTTAAAAATCCCAAAGACAATAAAATCCAGACTCTCTGTGCTCTTTGTGCTCTTTCCATCTTCACGTGACTCATTTTTTATGTTACCTTTACTTTCTCTTTAAAGACTTTATTTTTTAAAACTTTCTATTTCTTTATATAACTGCATATATTCATTTTCCTCTGTCTTTTGAAGCCTACACATATTTTTAGACACATTGTAAACCATTTAGAGTTTTATTTTATCTGAATCTGATTTATTGTGAATCTATTGTTTTAAACTGCAGTATTATTAGGTCCAAAACAGCAGCTTTGGCTACTGGCTCCACCCACCTCAGCATTTCAAAATGGCAGGGGTAATTCACCTTAAGTTCAGGGAGCCATGTTTTCTGCCATCTTTGGGAGGCAGTGGGTCCAAGCCTCCATCTAGTAGCATGTAGCCCAGAGAAATATTTTGTTTTTACTAGCAAAAGATAAATCCATCATACAGCATTCTTTGTGGCTTGGAGATGTCTCTGTGTACCATGGCAGGAATCTGCCATGCTGATTGGCTCAAGGCCCTGCACTGTAATCTTGCCACAGTCAGGGGACATATCATGTACCTAGGTACACCATGAGTGACATGAACTAGAAAGGTGCTCTTAGCTACATTTATAATCTTTTCTCAAGGTTTCTCAGGTTTTAGATGGAAACTCTTGCCACCACGTGTGGGTGCCAATTGTAGTTGAAAGTTTTCCTGTGCCTGCCTGGTCTGCAGCTGCTCAGACCCAAATAAACACACACAGGCTTATATTAGTTTTAAACTATGGCCATGGCAGGCTTCTTGCTAGCTAGGTCTTATATCTTAAATTAACCATTTCTGTAAATCTATATTTTGCCACATGGCTCATGGCATACTGTCACTTTTGTATCTTACTTCTCATGGTGGTAGCTGGCAACATGTCCTCCACTCTCCTTTCTCTCCTATCTGTTTGGATTTCCTGCCTGCATCTAAGCAGCCTTGACATAGGACAAATGGCTTTATTTATCAACCAAACAGAGTAACACATATTCACATAATATAGAAAGACATCCACTCCAACATAAGCTGTCTTCAGTGTTTTTGATCTCAGCCATTCTGACAGGTGTAAAATGGTATCTCAGAGTTGTTTTGATTTGCATTTCCCTGATGACCAAGGATGTTGAGCAATTCCTTAAATGCCTTTCAGCCATTTGAGATTCTTCTGCTAAGAATTCTCTGTTAATCTCTGTAGCCCATTTTTTAATTGGATTGTTCAGTATTTTAATGTCTAGATTTTTGAGTTCTTTGTATATTTTGGAGATCAGCCCTCTCTTAGATGAGGATAGTATGTGGAGTGAGTAGAAATTTTCTTAATGAAGTAAAATGAAAGAAAAAAAAAGAATCAGTGAAGTTATAGTTAAAATTCTATGAAAGTAAAGTTGCTCTATCTGAGCAAAGTGCAAAAAAAAAAAGAAAAGAAAAAAGAAAGATATCCAGACAGAGAAATTTGCCTACTTTTTTTTTAATGGTATAAATCTCAGAATTATAATTCTTTTTATTATCAATAAAATTAATTTTATTTATAGATCTATTTCTATGTTTTCACTTCCATTCCATTATATTTTACAAGTCTTCACTGTTTCCCACAAGCCAGATTACTGGTGCTTTAAAATAACCCTTGATAGCTAATAAGTAAAGACCCATTCCATTTCACATTCTTCTTAAATTACAATTAGGATTAGGGGCTCTTTATTTTCCATAGCTACATGAATGACAAAAACATCAAATATTATTCATAAAAAATTGGGCCAGTAATATGAATCATTTGGCTTCCATCTCGGCCATACAGAAATTGTATATGGTTGCAGAGATTTCCTTTTTTAAAAGAATTATTTATTGTATGTACAGTGTTCTGTCTGCATATATCCCTGCAGGGCAGAAGAGGGCACCATATTTCATTATAGATGGCTGTGAGGTACCATTTTGTTGCTGGGAATTGAACTCAGAACCTCTGGAGGAGCAGCCAGTGCTCTTAAACTCTCAGCCATCTTTCCATCCTGGTTGCAAAGATTTCTAAGCCTTGTACTTGGGAGATGGAGGCAGGAGGATCAAGAGTTTAAGGTCCTATAGTGAGTTTGGGGTTCAGCTAGCTTACATGGCATCCTTTGTCAAAACAAATGAATAAAACAAAAAATTAAAATTTAAAACTATCCACAGTAGTATGAAGAGCAGCAAGTGACACCCTCTAGTATTGCAACTCTTGTGCAAGCCTCTGATGTTGAGAACCTTAGCCCTATAGGTGTTTCAGTTTTTGTATGGGCCTAGGAAATAGAAAATGTTCAGCCTTCCTCTGTGGTTAGACTTGCAGCTCCAAAGCAGGCTTGGATATTGGAATGTCTCATTCCTTGGCAGCAGACATTTATAGGTCTTGTGTAGGCCTAGGAAGTAGGGGAATTTCTTAGCCATTAACACAAGCCAGCATTATAGCTCTTAGCCAAAGCCTGGAAACACCTCTGACATAAAGACTTGACTGCTCTATGGAACTTTCTGGTGTCCAGGGACAGTTGTTTCTTGTGTATGACACTTTAAAAGTCTTTATCCTTGTTCAGGCTCAGGTCTATTCCCACTCCTGTTGTGCTTCTTATTCTGCTCTTCTTTCTGCCCTAGCCACTCTTGAACTGTTCAGCTATTTATTTCCTGTAGCTGTGTAGGCATCTGCCTTGCAGCATTCACAATTCAAACTGTTGATAGCTTGGCTGTCACTGCTGTTCTGCTGCCTCTTCTGTAACTATCTTGCCTCTGAGGATTTATCCCTGGGTTAAATCCTATCTTATCTCATATTATGAAGAGGAGGCAAGAAAATATCACTTGAGGAGGAGGTTAAATGGTACTGTGGTCAGGAACACTTGTTGCCCTAGCAAACAACCCAGACTTGACTCCTACTACCCACATAGTGACAACAACTATTTGTAACTCAAGTTCTAGGAGATCCATGCAAAAATATACAAAAAATTATATATATATATACATATATATATATATATATATATTTGATTACTAAAGAGATATCTTTTATGTGGCCTGGTGTTACAAACCAGGAAAGGCAGTAACTTGTGAACGTCTCGTGAGTTACTCATTAGGCCCAACTGCTTTGGCTTGTAGAACAAGTCACAAGCATTGAGGCACATACTTTAGACTAGTCACAGCCTTGCCATTTACCAACAATCATTCATCAAGATTATGTTTTGAACAAATCACAACGCTGACAATTAGGACCAGTCTTAGTCATTGAGGTTTGTATATTTAGACCAATCACTGTCCTGCTCTTAACAGAAACCAGAGTCATTTAAATTTGTGTTTTGTCCAATCACAGCCTTTGACCAATCAGAGTTGATGGGTCTATGTTCTCAACCAATCACATAGGACCTGTGCATTCTGTGGTTGCCTGGATACAGTAAACATAAGAGCAGTTGACTTCAAGTCGGTGGTGAGGTAAGGTTAAGTCAACTGGTGCTATGCTGTAAGGGAAAAAATCTTGAGTTATTTTATGTTTAATGTTGTACCTATCATTGAGACAGGGATGGTGAACTCACTAACTGTAAACTGTGGATATGATAACAGCATATTTCAGTTATATCAGTTTTTAGTTTAGTCTGAATTCATGTAGTCAAGTACATATCTATCTGTGGTCTTTAACCTTTGTTGTCTAACTTGATCTTTATGAAATTACTTGTATTTTCTCAAGTAATACTATTTATAGCACAGATCACTATCTCTGATTCTCTTGTGCCATACATTGGCAAATAGGGCCAGACTGGCTGTATTTTTGAATTCTGACATGTTTGATCATGAGGGTTAATTGGTACCAAAGTGTATGAAGAATGGTGAATGATCAATAGGTGATAAATTATCAGTCATTGATACAAAAATAATGGTAGATTATAGACAATAGATAATAATGTATAGATAATAGAAAATGAAGAACTAAGATAAAGAATAGGTGATAAATTGAAGAATGGGGGTATAGAAGAAATAAGTGAGCTGAAATTTGGCTAGAAATATGATAGAGGATGGCTAGGGGATAGATGATAGAAAGATGGAAGACAGATAAAGGATAGTTAGAGTATAAATGACAGATGAAAGACAGACATAGTACAGCTAGAATGTAGATGTTAGATGATAGTTACAGGATACCTAGAGGAAAGATGATAGATGGAAAACTGACTGAGTATAGCTAGAGGATATATAATATATAGATGTAAAATAAGCAGATGGAAGATAGGCGTAGACATGCTAGAGGATATATTATAGGTGGAAGATAGACACAGGAGAGTTAGGGGAGAGGTGATAGAGGAAAATCAGCATAGGATATCTTGATGATGAATGATTGATAGATGAAAAAAAGACATGCAAAAGCTAGAGGCTAGATAGATGGTAGACAGACACAGGATATCTGAGGAATTGATACACAGATTGAAAATGATAAATGGAAAATAGACACAGAAGAAGATAGATGAAAGATAGGTAGAAGGAAGATATATGCTAGGTAGAGGATAAATGATTGATAGTAGACAAACATGATAGCTAGAGGATAGATGATCCACATACAGAAGATAGACACGGGTACCTAAAGTATAGGTGTTCCTTTAACGGAAGATAGACAAAGGATAACTACAGGACAGATACAAAGATAGACACAGGATAGTTAGTGGGTATATAGGTAGATAGACACAGTAGAGCTACAGAATAGAGATAGATAGATGGAATATAGACACAGGATATATGTATGATAAAATGCAGAAATTTGGGAGACAGACACAGGGTAGCTAGATGACATATGATGGTTGATAGATACAGTATAGCTAGAGAATAGATGGTAGTTAAATGGAAGATAATAAATGGAACAAAGACTTAGAATAGGTAGAGGATAGATGATAGATGAAAGATAATAGATCTGAGAGGGATGCTATATATATATATATATATATATATATATATATATATATATATATATTTGCAGTTCATCCATGATAGATGGAAATTAGACACAGGATAGCAATGATATTAATAATAAAATAATGAATGCAAGCACAGGATATGTACATGGTATATTATGATAAAAGATAATAGGTGAAGGATAGATACATATTAGTAAGAGGATTGATTATTGATGTGAAATAAGGGAAAACATAGGATGGCTTGAGTATAGTGGAAAGCTAGATGATAAGTATAAATCCATGACAGTTGTATATAGCATAAAATACAGGCAGTAGAAGATAAGTGATACATGGGAGACATAATATAGATATTGCATTAATAAATGAGAGGTACATATATTATAAATACATAGCAGATAGAAAATAGAGTAAGGATTTATATACATATATAGACAGATGATAGAGTTTAGACAGATTTGATAGAAAATAGGTGATAAGAGATATATGAGAGGAATACAGTACATGATAGAAGTTAGATAATAGGTTGATAGATAATAGATGATGGATAATGATATGTAGAAAATGAATGGTAGATAATAGATTATGGAAAGATAGGTGGTAGATATTTGAGAGATGACATATAGAAGATAGATTGTAGATGAGAGAAGATGAGATAAATAGAGGATAGAAAGTTGATAGGTGATAGATATAGCACATGTAGATGCTACAGACTGTAGAAAGATGATTACTTGACAAAATATTGGTCTGGTTTGGTTTTAGAATCCACCTATACCTGACTGAATAATGAGGCAAACTCGGCAACAATTACTGAAGAGGTAAGAATTCATAAATGTTGTAGATGGCAAAGCCTTCTGCTCTGCCCCCTGTTTTTATTTCAAATCTAGCCAAATAGACTTTCTGAGGAAAGCCTGGCTCTCTCTGGAGAAATTTGGTCTCTGTCTTGGGTTTTACATTCTTCCAGACTCAATTGCATTGGAACACTTAGTCTTAGAATTATTGTTATTAAAACAGATGAAAACAGATGTAAAGCAAAATCATTACACTCAAGCTAATTTGGGTTTACTTTAAGTAATTTCTAAACGACAGCTCCAGGCATGGTATTGGGCTGTGCTGAGGAGATATAGAAATAGATTGGTCTCTACTTTTAAGAACCTCACTGTCAAGGACAGTAACATCAAACTTCATTTCATTGTTTTAAATAGAAATTAGATTTATTTGTTTTATTGTTCATTTATTATTTATTTCAAAGCCTAGCTCATGTGACTTATCACAAAATTTACCTCAAATCCTCAATCCTCCTGCCTTCCTATCTGAGTATTGGGATTAAGGCCATTTGCTGACATATTCTGCTACAGTAGTTATTTTGTGTAAGGAATACAGTGGAATCTTAATTGATGCAAAGGTCTATCTTTCTGTGATCTTACTCCTCCTATTGAGGCACCATATGAAAAATTTGCCTGATCCTTACCCTTCATAAAGTTCACTACTTTTCTGTTGATTATGCTGTTCTTTAATTGTAGGCAGAGGAAAATACATGAAGATCTTCTCAATTTGCAGAAGAAACTTCAGAAAATAGTGGATAAGCTTGAAAATGGATGCTCTAGACAGAGATTCCAAATGCGAACTGCAAGGCGTCAGGCAACTGTTGCCTCTGCATCTACATCCTCACCTTATGATCCAAGAGGTTTGACACAGGCCCATTTTTACCATGTGCCATTGCTGACTTGAAAGCATCACAACTCTTACCATGCTTCAAGTGTCTTAGGGAACAGAGTATTAGTTGGAGGAGACCTTGAAGTACTTTTGGCTACACAGTTTGTTTCTTTTTATTTACATGACTTTGTTTTGTTTTGTTTTTTGTTTGTTTGTTTTATGTTCAATGCATAAAATATTCCCGAGGCTTGTGCAAGAATGGAGCTTACTAAAAGCATATATGGAAAATAGTAATGTTAATTTATGTGGACCTGTAAGATGATAATTATGTCATCGGGCACATTTAGTTAAGGACATGAGATGACTTTATGCTAATAAGCAGATAATCTAACTCTCCTAATCTTAAGTGAAACAACTATTTTCCTGACCACATTATTCCTCTAGGAGTTTCTCTGTTTCTATGTCCTCTCTGTAGTTAAACTTCCCTTAATATTTGTTAGGCCTTGTGTCCACTCTTTCACATTGCATTAATTCTTCTGCACTCTTCTACAATGCTATAGCTGCTACCACTCTTCATTTACTGCACTGAAGCTACACACCCTATTCTCATTGCCTCTTTAGTGAAGACACTCGAGGTATTCTTGCCCCAGAATATTCACTAAGGGCATGCTGTGAGACTCCTGCCCTAAATTCAGAATCACCCAGCACAAGAGTTGTATACCCTGAGTCTTTCTCTTTTTCTTGAGAGTAGAGGAGCTAATTCTTATGGATGCAAAGCATGGAGATAGGAGGTTGTGTTGCTGAATTGCTTTGCTGATTCATATCAAGGAGGAGGGGTGGTAGGGCTGTGAGGAGGAGGAGCAGAGGACAAGATCAAGTGTGCTGCTCACTGAGCAGACCTGGAGATTGGGAAGCAAAACAGGGACTATTGTTTTAGTTTGATGATTCTCCAGTGAAAGACCTTTGTCCAGAAATGAAAAGAGTAGAATTCCAATTTTTAGCTTGGGACTGGTAGTATGAGTCTATATATAGTTCTTGACTTGGGATATTATGGATCCTGAGTTTTGACAGAACCAAAAGGAAACCAATAACTTGGGTGATTTTCAGTTACATCATTTCTTTCTTTATAAGAATTGGAACTCCACATTTGGAGTCCTTTTTATAATATTAATTATAACTTTGGTCTTGCAACATGGCTCACTGGTTAAATGCACAAAGCATGCAAGCCTGATAACTTGAGTTCCATCCTCAGAACCCATATAAAGGTGGAAGTACAGAATCAACTCCTAAAAGTTGTCTCTGAGCTCAGCAGATGAGCTATGGAACTTGCTCTCGCCCAAAATAATTCACAAAATAATAAAATATTTTCCTAAATTATAAGTTTGAGGAATATAACATTGACTGCTAATTATCTTAATATAATACCTCTCCTTTCTTTTCTGAAAAGGAGTGTTAAATATGAGAAAAAAAATTAGCCAAAATGATGTTCCAGTCTTCAATTCCTATGAAGAATTTCATAAGACAGTTCTTCGGGTAAGGGTCCTTTTGTTTGTTGCTTACTTTACATGTGAATCACATACAATACAAGATGCACTACAGCACTTTTCTTTTCTTTTCTTTTTTTGTTTTTTTGAGACAGGGTTTCTCTGTGTAGCTTTGTGCCTTTCCTGGAACTCACTCTGTAGACCAGGCTACACTCACAGAGATCCACCTGCCTCTGCTTCCCAAGTGCTGGCATAAAAGGTATGTGCCACCATCCAGCTACTACAGCACTTTTCATAGTGTAGCTGGAAGAGCATATGCTTTCAAATAATACAAGTGTTATAACAATATATGTTCTTAGATGAAACCTAAGCCACATAGGGACATCTTATGTCCTTTCAAGCACTTTTATTAAGAACAAATTTTGGTTGTATACTGAAATTTGTGTTAAGAGGCCTCAAAATATATCGTTTGAAATCTGTCAATAGTTTTACAATGCATACTTGAACATTGTGATGTGTGCTTCTGACAGATGTTAATAACTTTCCTTCATTATTTTGACTCATGAAAAAAAGTGGACTTTTTTTTAAAAATTTCAATTGAGGCTAGGGGTGTAGTTTACTCACAACATTTGCCTAGCATATACAGAATCCTGGATTCAATACACTGACAAAAATAAAAGTAACAGGAAAGTTTTCACTAACACGTAAAGATTCTGGGACTTGTCAGTTGTTAGTTATATGCTACAAATATCTCCTCTCACATGAATCTTTGGCTAATAATACACTCAAACCAGTTTCAAACCACAAAAGTTAATAGAATATTTGAATCTACTGGTTCAGTTCTTTAATGATTATGGTATGATTCAAATTTTCTACTTTTCATGAGCCATCTTTGGTAAATTATATTTCCTAAGAATTTGTTGATCCCATCACTTTCAATTTTACTGGCATAAAATTGATGATAATATTTTCTATTCATATTTGTTATGGATGAAGCTTCTTTAATGATATCTACTTTTTGTTCTTAAGATTGTTTGTGAGCCTGGAAAGATAGTTCAGCAGTTAAGAGCACTGGTTATTCTTACAGAGGATATGAGTTTGAGTCTTAGCACCCACATGACAGCACATAACTATCTGTAACTCCAGTTTCAGGGGATCTGACACTGTCTTCTAGCCTCTTTGGGCACCAGGCACACACATGGTACACAGACATACATGCAGGAACAATCCACTCATACATATAAAACAAAAATATTTTAAAGAAGATTATGCTTTTCACTTTGCAAATCACTTCATCAGAGGTTTATTACCAGTATTGTTCTTTTCATAGAATTGATTGTTTTACTTTCATTTTTTAAGGCTCTTTTGTATCTTTACATTTTGCTCTTCACTTCCATTCTGTCTCCACAAATTTGATTATTTTAGAGATTTATTTATGTCATAAAATAGAACCTTACATTCTTCTTCTCCTCAGTGGCTTATTTCACTCACTAAAATATTTATGTGATCCATTCATGTTGTAGCTGGTGACAGAATTCTCTCTGAAGGCTGAATAATAGTTCTTACATGTTATATGACATTTTGCAGAGGCTTTTATCTGTCAGTTGCTTGGAATATGTGTTAATACTTCTCTGTGGCTAAATCAAATAGTTGAGTTAGAGAGCTATATGAAAACAAGAAGCTTGATGTCGCATTGGAAGTGTAGTTGTGAGCATAGCTGTCTTCTGTGAAATGAAGCTTATTTAGCTGCAAGTTGAAAATTGTGTCCTCTTTTAATGGCCTCTTGGCTGTATCATTTGTGAGATGGCTTCACATTGGAACTGGATTCACATGTGAGAAAGAACAATCATACTGTAAAACAGAAAGCCAGATCATGGGGAGGAATCATCAGTCTTCTTCTGTAATAACCACCTGTTAGGAACTAACCACAGTCTCATAAGAACTAAATTAATTACTAATGAAGGCAGTTTCCTCAGTGTCCTCACACTACTCTCCTGTTAAAGACTTTATCAGCTCTCCCATTGCACAATGAGGACCAAGCTTCTAATACATGAATGCTTGGAGAACTGACCATATCCTGTAGCATGAATCTTCAAAGCTCTTATTAATAAAAACACACCCGGAGCCAGTTATTGGGGTGAACGCTGAAAGATCAGAGAAACAGAACCAGCCACAGCTAACCTCACCTTGCCAATTCCTCAGCTGATTTCCTTTTCTCAGACTGGAAGCCTCTGTGTCCTCATCTGAATGGATCTCAGCTGAACTGCTGCTCAAAAGCCTAAAAGCTTAGCAGACTCTAGTTCCTGGTTTTCATACCTTTTATACCTTTCTACTTCCTGCTATCACTTCCTGGGATTAAAGGACTGTGTCACCATGCCTGGCTGTTTGCAGTGTGGCTTTGAACTTACAGAGATCCGGATGGCTCTCTGCTTCCAGAATGCTAGGATTAAAGGTATGTATGTCACCATTTTCTGGCCATGTCTGTCTAATGGCTGTTCTATTCTCTGACCCCAGATAAGTTTATTAATGTCCACAATATATTTGGGGACACAATATCACCATAATATCCAAAACATACCAGAGTGCTTCCACCTTTTGTCATTGTGAATAATGTTGCTGAGAATGAAGATGAACAGCCATTTGAGGCTCTGCTTTCAACTCTTTCTTCTGTTTGTCCAGAAGTAGAAACACTAGAGTCTATGGTGTCCTCTAATATTTTGAGGTATGGCCACACAGTTTTCTACAGCTTCTTCATTTTAACCTCTCAGTGACAATACACAGGGATTCACATTCCTTCACAATCTTCTCAAAGATTGTAGACAGAGTCTTGTCTTCAGTTCTAGCTCTTTTCCACTTGTGTTTGCTTTGATTTTTGTTACTGGGCTTGGGTACCAGGGCCTTGAGCATCTGGCAAGTACTCTACCAACATAACCACATGCCCAAGCTATCCGGTTGTGTTTTACTGTGCAATTTAACCTCTACTTTGAAGCTTTCTTTCCCTTTATGCTGAAGATAGGACCCAGGGGCTCATACATGCTAAGGAAGTGCTTTGCCACTGAACTATACTCTCAGCTCCTGAATTAATTTTTTTATGATAATTTCATTTGAAGAACCTTTGCTTATGTTCACATCTCTGCTCTGTTTAGAGTCTTGGGTTCACTCAATTTTTTTAAAATCCTTGTTATCTATGTTTCTATATTTAGCACTTTTTTTCGTGTCTTAAAACTCCATTTTTTATTTCATTCTGCATTTTCCTGTTTCTATACACTCTTCATTTATAATAGATTGCACTTCCCTGTGTTTGATATTTTGTTTTTACTATGAGATCCTTTATTTGTAACTATCTGCCTGCATGAATTCTGTGAGTCTGTTACTTAAAATAAACATTTTATTGCAGAACAGGGTTAAGGACTGCTTTGAATGACATATTAAATTGGAGTTTGAAGACTACACATGCAGTATCTGTATTGTATGTAGCCCTAAATTGAAATGCATGTGGACATCTGATTTGTGCTTCCTAAGACAGCCCATCTTTAGTTGTCCTCTTCTTAGAATTGAAACTGAGGCAGGCACACACATGTCCACATCTCCTTTGAACAATCTTTTGGCATTTTTCCATGTTCTAGATGTCACCTTTGGGGAAACCTGGCTTCACACCATGGTTTCTGACTTCCTGTACTATCTGTTAACACACCTTTGCTTTATTCCCAAGCTCTAAGTCATCTAGAGGTTTCCCAAGTCTCTAACATTTCTTTATGTCCTAATGCCCACATTCATACTAGTCTGTGGTATGTTGTTTCCCTTACTTTACTATGAGCTTGGTCCTAGTATTGAAAGCAAGTTCATTATTTTATTAGCATACATTAACTGCATGTAATAGTCAGTTTCCCTATGACATTTTCATATATTTATATAATTATTTTGATCAAATTTGCATCCTATTACCCTCTCTTGTTCCTTCCCCTTCTCACTGATCCCTTTACTCCTCCCAGCCATTCACCCTTCTACTATCATAGCTTGGAAGAAAAGGATTTCATGACACCACACTCTACCCTGAGAATTAATAGTTAACAGGAGCAAAGGAGAGCAGATCATGAGTCCTCATCTCTTCCTAAGGGTCTCTATGCAATTAATGGTTGCTAAGGGAACAAAAGACATTTTATTCTGGCTGTAGCCACTAGAAATGTACTCAAACACCTATATTGAACCCTCTACCCATGCTCCTATAAGCAGCCCTAATGGAATTTATAGAATCAAGCATGAAAACATTGTTTTAGATTAAAAAATCATTTTAAATGTTATTTATAAAGTAGTATTTGTCTGCATATTAATTCCATTACACAGAAGAAAAGTGATGGCAGTAACCAACTTTATAAGTAGATAGCTAGAATAAGCACAAATGAAAGTGCCCTTAAAAATTCCTAGCATTTAAAAATTAAATATGCTTAAATTGTGACAATCTAGACATGGAATCAAACCTTCCTAGCTTGTGCTAGAGAGTTTAGTGTTAGTTGGGTGAACATTGAAATTTGTTGTCTAAGTGACACATCTTTTGATAAATATCTCATGCTTAAGGTTAAGTAGATTCTGTGTAGAAGGCAGAAAAACAGATTTTTTTAATTAAGTATGTGCCTACTTTATAGATATATAAGTAATATACATTTTAGTATTCTGTTAAAATTATTTATGAACGTAGACATAAAGCTATCATTTTTATTATTGTTGCACTATTTGATTATGTTATTATTCTCTTTACTAGTCATTTGAAAGCATTTCAATTGTACTGAACATAGATGGAAAAATTGTTTTTATATCACAGAATGTGTCACCTCTTCTTGGCCATCAACCAGTAAGTGTTTCCACCTTCTGGGGAAAAGGGTCTTTCTGGTTTGCTCTTTGTGGGGTATTTCTTTTTTTGCTTCATATAACTCATTGATGTCCAACTATGCCCATTTAATTATGGCATCTATTGTAGGTCTAATTTTTCTGTATCTTAGTTTCTCATTTAATTAATTTTAAAAATCTTAGATATATTTCTTTATTTTTATGTGTATAAACATTTTGCCTGAATGTATGTGCACTAAATCTATGCCTGCTTGCTGTGGAGGACAGAATAGGGCATTGGGACCCTTAGAATTATAATCTCAGACAGTTGTGAGCTGTTATGTGTGTGCCAGGAACTGAATCCAGGGCCTATACAAGAGTAACAAGTGCTCTTAATAGCCAATCTATCTCTCCTACCTACCTCTCTTTTTGAAAATATTTGATAACTACTAAGTAGTTACACATAATTTTAATGTTTTAAGGTTTATTTTTAATTTTTAAATATTTTTTAGCTACTGCTGTTTACTAATTCTCAGGGAGAGAGGTAGGGTCTCATGTTTTCCCCCCCTTAGCTACTGTTAACTATCTGTAAATCATCAGGGAGGAACAGAGCCTTCAATTACTGTTAACTACCTGTAATTCCCAGGGAGAGGTAGGGTTTCATGAGAACCCACCTCCAAGATGTGATAATAGAATTGGAAGGGGTTAACTGCAAGGAGGAAAAGGGTCAGTGAGAATGAGAAATCATAAGAAAAGGTAATGGGATAATCTTCCTCAGTAAAGTCTGTGTCATTTGGTGGTGTTGTTATTCATATCTGAGTGGTTTTCACTGTATATTCCACATTACACAAAGTTGCCTTCTGAACCAGAGAGCAATAGCACTTGGGCTTGAAGCATGGGAAATCAATAAAGTTTAACAGATATACTAGAGTTATATTGAAAGTAGATTAGAAACTATTCTACAGCAAACTCCAATATTGTTCACATTTTCCTAATTAATTAAATGAAATCATTATTAGCTGAAATTAATTACTTCTTCCTACTATATGAGGACTTTTTATACTGAGAGTGCTAGCTATAATATTATTCTGATTGTTTTATGTAATTAGTCCAAAAATTTTATGCCCTGTACCATATGTGGTAACACACACACACACACACACACACACACACACACACACACACACACACGTGCACAAGCATGCACACATATATACACACATGCACACACACATACACACACATATGCACACACATGACACATAAGGTAAAGTATCTGGGTATGTGTTTTGAAGGAGAGGCCTTAAAGAATATGTACTTGATTACCTGAGACTTACGTGAATAAAAATAATAGTATTTAGTTTAGTTAGTACAGTGCTTGCCCACCATACACAAGATTCTGTTTTTGATCCCAGCACCACATAAACTGGGAAATGAAGGCTGGAAGGTGAAAATTTTAGTCATTTATGTCTATGCTAAGAATTTGAGACCAGCTTGGGATTCATGAGACAATGTCTAAAATACATAAATAAAAATATTTTTATATAAACACTAAAAGGGAATGAAATTGTGTTATGTTTTTCAGACAGGGTTGAGAAAGTATACCTAAAGCACTATTTTATTATTTTATGTGCCTTTTCAATAAATCTAATTGTTATACATTTTTTATAATCAATTAAAATCTGAGAAGCTACACAGAGTCATTCTCCTGGGTAATCCTTAAGCAAACAGACCTTTCCATACATAAAGTTCATCACGGGAAGAGTTTCTCAGGCTTTAGAAGTTTGGAGACAGGAGCTCATGACATTGATGAAGGTTGGCCTCTATTTCCATCCTGGGGCTCTTGCAGAGATTCATACCTTTCCTTGGGCCTTATCTGCTTTTCTGATGTATGTGTACTATGAAAAGAAAACATGTTTCTTGTCAAGATTCTCAGCAAATAACACTGAGCAGGGTAAATTCCTTTCTTCTTGTGGAATGACTGAGACAAAACTGTCAAACAGAATGTGTTGAAATAGCTATTCAAATTTCTCTTTTGAAAACCTTCTCATTTATTTTGCTGTTATTTCTTGCTTCATAAACCTTAAATACCTTGAACTTTCTGCCCTGTGTAATGAGAAGACTGAATGCCAGAGATAGAAAAAAATAAGATGAGTCTAATCTTTGCCTCTTTATTCTCTCCCTGCCCTTCCCTCCTTTCCTCACTCTCCTCCCAATTTCCATGTATTTGTATGCATACACTCACACATGGGTCAATGGTATGATTGCTAATGTCCACTGTTTTAGTTGGTGATTGATCATAACTCTTATTGCAGCCCAGATTGGTTTTGAACTCATGATGACCATTCTACCTTTCCTCTAAAATGAGTTCTTTATATATTTTGGAGATCAGCCCTCTGTCATATGTGGGGTTTGTGAAAATTTTTCCCATTTTGTATGCTGTCTTTTTGTCTTATTGATTCACTACAAAAGCTTCTCAGTTTCAAGAGGTTTCATTTATTAATTGTTGCTCTCAATGTTTGTGCTACTGGTGTTATATTTAGGAAGTAGTCTCCTGTGCCAATGCAATCAAAGCCATTTCCCACTTTCTCTTCTCTCAGGTTCAGTGTAACTGGATTTATGTTGAGGTCTTTGATCCACCTGGACTTGAGTTTTGTGCATAACAATAGATATGGATCTATTTGCACTCTTCTACATGTTGACATCCAGTTATTTCAGCACCATTTGTTAAAGATACTTCCTTTTTTCCATTGTATAGTTTCAGCTTCTTGTCAAAAAAACACGTGTTCTCAGGTGTACAGATTAATGTCAGTGTAATCAATTTCATTGCATTGGTCTGCATGTTGGTTTTTATACCAATTTCAAGCTGTTTTTATTACTATTGCTCTATAGTATAGCTTGAGGCAAGGGATTGGTGATGCCTTAAGAAGTTGCTTTATTGTATGGGATTGTTTTAGTTATCCTGTTTTTTTTCCATATAAAGTTGAGTATTGTTCTTTCAAAATCTATGAAGAATTGTGTTGGTATTTTGATGGGGATTGCAATGAATCTGTAGATTGCTTTTGGTAAGATTTCTGTTTTAATTATGTTGGTTCTACCTATCCATGAGCATGGGAGATCATTCCATTTTCTGATATCTTCTTCAATTTCTTTCTTCAGAGACTTAAAGTTCTTGTCATATAGGTGTTTTGTTGCTTATTTAGAGTTATCACAGGATATTTTATATTATTTGTGGCTATTGTAAAGGAAGATGTTTCTCTGATTTGTTTCTCATCCGATATACCATTTGTATGTTGGAGAAATACTGATTTTTTTAGTTAATCTTGTATCCTGCCACATTACTGAAGGTAATTCTTCCATGGTAGAGTTTTGGGGTCACTTATCCATACTATCATATCATCGGCTAATAGCAAAGGTTTGACTTCTTCCTTTCAGATTTGTATACCCTTGATCTCCTTTTGTTGCCTTATTGCTCTATCTAGAACTTCATTTACTATATTGAATAGATATGGGGAGAGTAGAGAGCCTTGTTTTGTTTCTGATTTAAGTGGAATTGCTTTGGGTTTCTCTCCATTTAATTTGATGTTGTCTGTCAGCTTGCTGTAAATTGCCTTTATTATATTTAGGTATGTTCCTTGTATTCCTGATCTCTCCAATACTCTTGCCAGATAGTTTCTCAGGTCCTGTCCGGTCCCACTGTCCCTCAGCTGCTTATAAAATAGTCATTCAGAAGTGTAATATTAAATACCAACTGCATGGCCTATGGAAGACTTATTAATAGCTAGCTATTATAACTTACTTCATTTCTATTAATCTATAAGTTGCCACATTGCCTTGGCATTACCAGTCTGCTGGCATCTTGTTTCTCCTTGGGTGGCAGATAGCATGTCCCTCTCCTCTCCTTTCTTTTCACCGTCTATCTGCTTGTATTTGCTGCCTGCCTCTAAGCTGCCTTGCCATAGGACAAGACATACCACAACACAAGAACTTTATCTGGAAAGGGTGTTGGATTTTGTTGAAGGCTTTTTTCAGTATCTAATTAGATGACATTGTGGTTTTTTTACTTCAATTTGTTTATATGATGGATTACATTGACAGAACTTTAGATTTAGAGCTGTAGTGCCTGCTTGGGGCAGGACTAGGCCCTGTGCATAAGCAAGAAAGTGTGTAGCTTGGTCTGTTTAAGGGGCCCCTCACAGTAGGATAAGTACCCATTATGGTACATGAGCTGGCATTTTGGAGCCATTACCTGTGATGGTACACCTTGTACAGCCTGGATGCATGGGTAGGGCTTGGTCCTACCTCCAATGAATGTACCATGCTATGTTGACACTCCATGGGCTCCTTTACCCTTTCAGATGATCGAATGGGGGTGTTTTGGGGTAAGGATTGGGGAAGCTGGAAGAGGGATGAGATGGGGAACTCTGGTTGGTAAGTAAAATGAATAAAATTTTCTTAAAGAAAAAAAGTTGACATACAATGTAAATTGATTTCATTCTCTCTCTCTCTCTCTCTCTCTCTCTCTCTGTGTGTGTGTGTGTGTGTGTGTGTGTGTGTGTGTGTGTGTGTGTGTCTTTTTCTTTCTTCCTTTTTGGCAAGACAAAGTAGTATTCTACAGTTCGGGCTGCCCTGAGACTCCCTATGTAGCCTGGGTTGGTTTTAGACTCAGGGCATTCCAATTGCCTTAGTGTCGTGAGTCCTGCGATTACAAGTATGAATCTACTTCTAGTTCATTAGCACATTTTGTATGCATATGACATACTTTATTCTTATTGTGCTCTTGAAAATTATAATTCATGTAATGTTCTTCTTTGAAAATGTTTACTCCCTACAGAAACATTAATTACTTCATATGTAATGTCTATAAGTAAGAATGTTCCATAGCACATTTAGTAGGATGAGTAAAAGTTGTATTTGAGACAGTTGTGGTGCAATAAAAAGAATAATCATGAGTAAAATGGAAAATAATTCTTCATCTTATAGGGAATAATGAAACTGCACTGTTTGTATATATTTAGAGAGTATCTGTGAGGTGATTGTTTAATCATTTATTGGATGAGAAAATCAATGAAATTCCAGATTAAACAGAGATAAATTAGTTCGGGTATTTGAATTATATATTCATAAAAATGAAAACATTTTTATTGAAAATAAATATTTCTTTAGGGTACTCTGGATTGAGCTTTCCCACCAAAGTGAACAAGGCCAAATTAAAATATAGAGAGGGCTTTGGACTCGAAAGTGTGAGGAAGGTACAAAATAGAAAGGATTCACATTGAAGAGTGAGAAAGTGTGGGGGTTTCCCATCCACATTCAGTTTCTTGGACACTGTGGACAAAGAGCTGAGATTTTTCCAGGCACATAGCACAAAGGGAAAGAACATATGCTGTTAATTACAGCATCGGTCGTCTCTGAGATAGCTAGGGAAGACTTCAACTGCTTGAGGGAAATAATTCACCTCCAATTCCTATCCAGAATAGATTGTAGCAAGCAGTAACTGCTGGAGGGTAATGTAAACTGAATGAAGCACAGTACCTATGGCCATAAATGATCAAGGGTAGAGCTAAATTCACTGGTGGTAAGGAGAAAGGACAGAATAATAGTATTCGTGTACAAAACAAAATCTGTTCTCTCTCTTTCTCTCCAGGAAGATATTGTCGGGAAGACTTTATTAAATATTATTCTTGATGAGGAAAAAGAAGAAGTATCTCAGAAGGTCATTCTTAATCTTCCTTTGGCAAAATCAGGTATGCTTACATGATTTTATTTTGTTTTGATTTAATTTTGAGGTTTTGAGTGACAAGTAACATTCAGCTGAGTAATTTCTTTCTTTCTTTTTTTTTCTTTTTTCTTTTTGGTTTTTCGAGACAGGGTTTCTCTGTGTAGCTTTGCGCCTTTCCTGGGACTTGCTTTGTAGCCCAGGCTGGCCTTGAACTCACAGAGATCCACCTGGCTCTGCCTCCCGAGTGCTGGGACTAAAGGCGTGCGCCACCACCGCCTGGCCAATTTCTTTCTTTCTTAACACAGTAATTTTTTGAAAAAAAAATATTAGTCACTGTAGCTGCTGATCATATATTTATTTAAGGTTATAGCTTATAGTATTAAATACTTCATTTCTAACATTTAAAATAATTCTCTCCTGTGGGGGAGTGGGGAGGAGCTCATGTGCCCTCACCCTCAGATGAGGAGCTAGGAACAGTTGATGTATACTGGGAGAGGTAAGTGGGTTTTCTTCAAGGATATGGCCCCTGGCAGGCTGATCATGATCTAGTACGGTGGTTCTCAGTCTTCCTAATTCGGTGACCCTTTAATACACTTGCTCATGTCATGGTGACCCCAACTATAAAATTATTTTCATTGCTACTTTATAACTCTAATTTTGCTACTGTTATGAATTGTATTATAAACGTCTGTGTTTTCTGATGGTCTTAGATGATGCCCGTGAAAAGGTCATTTGTCCCCCAAAGGAGTAATAGCCCATGTTTTAAGGACCAATTCTCTAACGAATGTTTGCATTCAGAAGTGTATGAGCAGCACAAATTGGAATTGTAGGGTTTTTTGGGCACAAAATTGGGAAGGAATTAGTGGAGATGAGGAGCTGGTTCTAGGAGGGGCTGGTGGGAGTGGTATATGAATATGATCAAAATACACCACATGCATATATGAAATTCTCAAAGAACTAATAAAAAATTCTTTATTGAAAAGTCATCCCAAGCCCTGTCTTTTTCTTTACTCCAAACCCTAATTACAGCAGTATTTCTCTAATTGCATTATAGATAAATTTCTAAACAGTCTTATTAAATAAGATACACAGAGCCAAATATAGAGGTGAAAGCCATAGAGATCAGAGAAATAGAAATAGGCACCAACTAACCTTAGCTCACCATGCCACTGTAGCTTCCCAAGAGAATCTGCTTCTTTTTGTCTAACCTGAGCCTTTATTGCCTTATTGTTCTGCCTTCTCATTTGCTCTTAGCCCAGCTACCTCACTTTCTCCTTACTGCCTGTCTGTACAGACCTCCAGGTCTCAGAGGTTGGCACTGGGATGAAAGGAGTATGTCACTACACTCGGCTGTGTCCTTGAACTCACAGAGACTCTGCCTGCCATGTGATTGGATTAAGGGCATGTACTACCACCCGACTTTTATTTATAGCTCTCTATGACCTCTGATCTCCAGGCAAACTTTATTAACATATGAATAAAATATCACCAAATTTCAGCACAAATAAAATACCACCACATTGCAGTAATGCTCTATAAATACCAGTGTGTTATATTCTGGGTGGTACCCTATTCTACAGATGATAGCCCTATGAGTACCATCATTCATGGAAAGAAAATTGTGTTCTTTAAAATGTTGTCCTGTGCAGGATGTGGTGGTGCCCACCTTTAATCCCAGTACTCAGAAGGCAGAAGCAGTCTTTAATCTCAATACTCAGGAGGCAGAAGCAGATCTCTGTGAATTCAAGGCCAGCCTGGTCTACAGAGAGAGTTTGAGGACAGCCAGGGCTAGATGGAGAAACCCTTCCCCAACCAAAAAAATGTTGTTTTGACTAAAGAAGACATTCATTGACTGAAATAATCCCTCTGACTATAAAATTTAATTTGTTTCATTCTCTCTTTAGTTGGCAACCTTATTGAATTTTGCTGTTATATAAGAAAAGGAAATGCTGGCCAAGATGCTCTGGATACACATGATTACAGGAACATGTACAAAGGCAGGGACACATATGAGTATGTAAAATTCATCTTGTACCTGCAGGATTCCTATGACGGTGAGCAACCCAGCTCCTGCCCATGATTTTTAAATGATGTACAGGAGTGGTGTATTCCTAATTGGTAGCATACATGTTCTTGTATTATTAGTATTTACAAAATCTTTGATACCCCTATACTGACAATTTTTGGCTACACCTATTAGACATTAAAAATAATAGTGAAATTTATAAGCTGGAGTCATAGAGAAACATGGTGGATTAGATTAATAAAGATTGGCTGTCTCCTCATACAAAACAAAATAAAATATAAAACCTATTCCTAAAGTTTAACTCACTGCCATGCTTAAAGTGAACCCCATAAATACCGAAACTTACAAATGGATTTTTTAGTTTGTAAATCATACCACAGATTGGATTAACTGGGGCCTAAAGTTCTAACATCCTATCAAAGACAAATATATAAAATATAAACACTAAAGTTCTGTACACTAATATAGGAAAAGAAGTTTATCAATTATGTAATGTGTAGTATAGGGGCTAGTGTATAATTTTTGAGATTTAAGGAAGTACAAGCTGATAAATCAACATACATAACTAAAATTAACTGCTTTGGAGCCATAAAACATCTAACGTAATCAGATGCAAACTATACTTTATGCTTTAGGTACCCAAATGCTTGTTAAGACATTTCTCATGTTTCTTGGAAGTTGAAATATCATTTAAAGACACTTGGATAGATGCATGTACATTTATACTTACACACACACACACACACACACACACACACACACACACACACACCATGTTTTTTTAGAGACTACCACAGCAATACATAGGGCAATAGCAAAAGATTGACATCAGCACAAATTCACATTTGATGTTCTGTATGAGTGTCTCATATTTTGGTGGTAACCATCTTGGGAGCTGGGTTGAAAGGGAAGGAAGACCAGGAAAATCCCATGGCTCAGAATATTGAAAAATTGCAAAAGGATGACAAATAGCATTGTGATGTGAAAATTATCTTCATCCTTGCTTATCTAGTATGTATTTTAATTTAATTGCCATGGTGTCTGTCAACCTTAGAGTCATTTGCATTTTTTGGAAACTATGGTCCAAATAGCAGAAGCATTCAGTCATCAACTCCAACGATGTTATGGGATCAGCAATACTATCTTGTGGGAACCATTTCAGTTCTTCGTACAAAACCTGAATCAGTGAGTATGCTGTCTGTTTCTCACACTTTGAAGGACTTATCATTTTCACTTTCAGCCTCTGGACATCAGTGCACAAACATTCAATACTCAGTAAAGAAAGAACAACTTGTATGTTTCTGTTAGTAAGTGAATTTCCATCTAACAACAGCTCTGTTTTTTTCTCTTGGATAGTTTTTTGTTTTGTTTTGTTTTCTGTTTTGTTTTTAGCCTCTCAAAGGAAAAGTGAGTTTTTAGAATCCAAGTGATAGGTTGAAATTCCTTTAGTTTATTCTTTCAATAACATGGGACACTTTTCATGTCCCAGATGTTGTGTTAAGTGCCAGGGGAATACATAGAGGCAGACTATAAACAAAGCATTGATATAAAATATCACAGGGATGAGAGTTGGTAGGGTATCTCTGGTGATTTGTGTTTGGATTATAGGACGCCAAAAATGATTATAAAAAAAAATGGCAATCTGCAGAGAGTGCCTTGATCCTAGTTTGGAGAGTTTGAAGAAAAAAATGATTATATGACTCAAATGAGGGGAAAATGGTAAGAGAACAGTGGAGGCAGGTAGGGGACAGATTGTACAGAACTTCACCATCTGTACTAATGTATATGGAATTTATGCTAAATGCACTAGAATGCAGAGGGGTAGTATGATATGGACTGAAATCACCAGGCTGCTTTACAGGTAGATCATGAAGCATAAAGAAACAAGAATGGAACTAACCAGATGTGGATGGCAGGTCTGGACTGATTGTAGTCATGGGGATGTAAATTCCAGGATTTGGGATGAATGGAGGCACTATCAGCAGATACAGACAGGACTAGAACATTGTAGACTGTGCAGTATTGGTGGCCCAGATGAGGAGCTCCATTTGTCCTGTGGACCATGTTTCTATTGTGATGGCAGAGTAGATGGTTCCTACATTCAATTTTAGAATAAACTACTTCTCAATATTGAAGATAGTAAGGAAAGTGGGAAAAACTGAAGGAAGTTGGTCTGATTTGATTTCCTCATGCATTCTTCCTTTGTACTAAACCTCTCGGACCTGAATTCCATTATCTGCCATGAGAATACTGTCTTCTAATATGTAGGACTCAGCCCCAAGGTCTGTTTGCTCTCCTGGGAAAGAAAAAATAAATATTTCTTGGTTCACCCATATTTCACTAGTCTCCATCATGATACCAGGAAGTATTTTTGTGATTTCCTACAGTTTTTATTTTCTGGGCCTCTAGGATATTATTTCTATATCAGTGGATCTTTTGGAATACATATCTCAAGAGAACAGAGAGATAGTGGTCAAAACAGTCTGTACAGTATGATGGAACAAAATAGTGAGAACTTGAGTCAAAGTGAAATTCATCTTCTGGATCTACTAGTGTTGAGCTAAACCATTATATGTGTATACCTCATTTCATACCTGTAAACCCAGTGTCTTTCTCACACTAACATGTGAATCAGTTGTATCTTGAATATGTAATGTATGTGATAAATATCAGGTAATATTTAGTATACAGATACATTTAAATGACAATTATGGGGCTGGTAGTGGGTGTAGCTCTACTCTGCACAAAGCTATATAGATGTGACTCTAAGAAATACCAAAATGATAATGACAAAAATGGAAACAAATATGCTAATTTTTCTTCAGAAACATCCTGTTGAAATTCAACCTACTATTATAATTATTGAATCGGATGATGACACTGATATACAGCACCGCAGGTAAGAGATATCATGGCTGTAAGTAATTAAAATCAAAGCAATTAAAAGATCATCTAAGGATTTTAATAAATCTAAAATGACCAATTTGTTGGAATGAACCTAACACATCATTTAATATAATTTATAGTTTTCCCACAGAACACAGATAATTGTCTTTTTATTTTCAATTTATTTATTTATGTTGATTTTTCGAGATAGGGTTTCTCTGTGCAGTTTTGGAGCCTTTCCTGGAACTTTGTAGACCAGGCTAGTCTCGAACTCAAAGAGATCTACCTGGCTATGCCTCTGGAGTGCTGGAATTAAAGGAATGCATACCACTGCCTGGTTTACTTTTAATTTTTAAATTTTTAATTATCATAAAATGTGTAGATTTTTCTTGCCTATCTATCTATCTATCTATCTATCTATCTTTCTATCTATCAGCATCATCAACACCATCTATCATCTATCTATCTTTATGTGTATTTGTATATACAACCACTTCCAGCTCCAGATCTGTGTATTTTAATGTATGTAAGTGATCATGTATCCAGTATCTGTTGCATTATTTTCTAGATTGGTCTAATAATTATCCTAGAATAAAGGACAGAAAAAATACAATATATACCTGAGTATGAGAGTCCAATTCTTGGAACCCAAAAGGATGGAAAGAGAGGCCTGATTCCTAAACTTTTCCTCAGTCCTTCACACAAGTAACATACATGAATGAACACATACACACATAAAAAATGAATAAATATTTTTTAAGCAATAGGAATATTGAAAAGCAGACATGACCGTAATTGAGATATAGAGTAAGAGAATCAATAGCTCAGAGTTATCCTGGCTATCCTAGAACTCACTATGTAGACCTGGCTGGCATAGAACTCACAGATATCTACCTGCCTCTGCCTCCCAATTGATATGATTAAAGGTATGGGTCACTGTGTACAGCTTACAAGGTAATTGCAAGGTAAAAAGTTGCTTTAAGATATTAAGAAAACCCTAAGCTTACCCTTTAAGACAGTTTGCCAAGCTAAGTCATTTTTTTTTTTTTTTTTTTTGGTTTTTTCGAGACAGGGTTTCTCTGTGTAGCTTTGCGCCTTTCCTGGAGCTCACTTGGTAACCCAGGCTGGCCTCGAACTCACAGAGATCCGCCTGGCTCTGCCTCCCGAGTGCTGGGATTAAAGGCGTGCGCCACCACGCCCGGCCTAAGCTAAGTCATTTTAAGATGAAAGATTAACATATGAAGTACTTGGGAGACCCAGGTACCAGGCTGTTTACTAGCTAAAAAAATTCACAGTTGAGAACAGATGGATAAAAAGTAACAATATTCTGCAGCTAAGACACCAAGTTGAGAAAAAGCCGGGGAAGACTTGATGTTTTCAGTCTTCATTGATTGGTTTAAAATGAGGTATGGGAGGAGTCTGGGTCTAGTACAGTTGTCTGTTGGGCTTGCAACCAGAAGTCCCTGAAGCTGGCCAAGAATTCATCCAAGACAGACTTTTAAATTCCACTCATCTGTAAAGACGCAATGGAGAATTCTACAGAGACTGAAAGTGGTTGCCTCTGGCCAGGTGTTGTATGTGGATGGGGACAGAGGGGAATGATTGCTAGAACAGTATAGTGTTTTTCGTTAGATAAGAAAATGTTCTTAAATTCTCTAAGGGTTGGGGATTTATCTTAGGGCTTTGCCCAGCAACCGCAAAGTCCTGATTTCAGTCATCATCAGCATGTAAAACATATGTAAATACAAAAGGACTAAAACCCTCAAGGGAACTAAAATTAATCCAATAATTGTATGAATGTGCCAAAAAACATTGAATTTAAAGCTTTTTTTTTTTTTTTCGAGACAGGGTTTCTCTGTGTAGCTTTGTGCCTTTCCTGGGATTACTTGGTAGCCCAGGCTGGCCTCGAACTCACAGAGATCCACCTGGCTCTGCCTCCCGAGTGCTGGGACTAAAGGCGTGCGCCACCACCGCCTGGCGAATTTAAAGCTTTAATTGAATTGTATGAAATGTGAATTTGATGTATAAAAGCTCTGGGGCTGGGAATGTAGTTCAGTTGATAAAGCATAAACTTGGAGGAGTTAGTAGTACATGCCTATAATATCAGACTCCAGAGGTGGGAGTAGGCAGATCAAGTTTTAAAAAACATTATGTGTCAGGTGCTTTGCCTGCATGTATGTCTGAGCACCACATGTATGCAGTTTCCATGGAGGCCAGAGTGGGGTGTGAGACACCAGGGAAGTGGAGTTACAGACAGTTGTGGGCTGCCACAAGGGTGCTGGGAAATGAAGCCCAGGCCCTCTGAAAGAGCAACCAGTATTCTTAACTGCTGAATCCTCTCTCCCACAACCAGATTACAAATGTAAGGTATTCTATGGTAACATACTAACTTTAAGGCTAGTCTGGGATACATTGAGCTCCTGCCTCCAAAAGAAAAATCAACATGGATGTGTGTGTGTGTGTATGTGTGTGTGTGTGTGTGTGTGTGTGTGTGTGTGTATGTTTGCTGTCTTAGAATTTTCTTTAAGTGTTTAGATATTATAAATAATAAATGACATTGTTTATGTTTAAATTATTTCACATTGGAAATCAAACCAGTAAGAGTAATTATTATCCAGGTGGTGGTGGCACACGCTTTTAATCCCAGCACTTGGGAGACAGAAGCAGGCAGGTCTCTGTGAGTTCAAAGCCAGCCTGGGATATAGAGTAAGTTCCAAGACAGGCTCCAAAAGCTACACAGAGAAACCCTGTCTTGAAACCCACCCCCAAAAAATAACCCAGTAATTATTCAACATTTTATGTACAAATCATATATGCAAGTGCATGCAATAACTCACTGACTGGCTTTTTTCCCCTATTTTATCTCTTCTGAATTCACTCACAATTTCCAAGGTGTCATTTACCACATTTACTGTTAGGCTATTTTGTTTGTTTGTGTTTTTTAAAGTCATATTTATTAAGATAATTCATCCTCTTATATTTTGGAGTAATGGAATTTTTCTGTTGTTTGGCCTCTCAAACTAAACTCTGTTTTTTTGTGTCTGTGTGTTTTAGAATGTTAGGGATAACCAGGCTTATACACATATTAGCTAAATGTTCTTCCACTGAATCACACTTCTAATCCTAAGACACAGTACATTTTAAAGTTAAGCATACAAAGTAATGGGTTTGCATTATGACATTTCCATACTTATATATTATTATATAAAACAGATTTTTAATATAATATCCTTATTAATTCTTTGAGAATTTCACATGATATATTTAGATAATACTCAGCCCCAGCTTTTCTTTCTAATTCTTCCGAGATCCATTCCCTCACATTCCACCCCTATGCCTCCCAACTTCTTAGCCTCTTTTTTTTTTTTTTTACATATTCCACTGAGTCTGATTTGTGCTGGCTACATACTCATGAATTTGGGGTCATCCACTAAAAAGTTGTTCAGCCTACTAATGGTCATAGTCTTAAGTAAAATTGATGCTTCCTTCCCCAGAAAACACCAACTGTCAACAGCTTCCCAAATTAGGGATAGAGGCTTATGAGCCCCTCCCCACTCCATTCTGGATTGTTGGCTGACCTGATCTTACATAGATCTCATACAGGCCATACCACTGCCATGAGTTTATGAGTGCAGTGATCCTGTCATGGTCAAGATGATACTGTTTTATCCTTGATCTCTGGTCTTACAGTCTGCTTGCCCTATCTTCAGCAATAGTCCCTAAGACTTGTGTGGCAGGGGATCATAGATTTACCATGTAGGACTAAATATTACAGTAACATTTATTCTCTGCACTTTGACCAGTTGTGAGTTTCTATATTAACCACCGAATACTGCACAAAGAAACTTCTGTGATGAGTCCCGAGAGCTACACTAATCCCTGGGCATAAAGATATTAAATTAGAGGGCAGTTTGATACTATATTATTTAGCAAAATAATGTCAAATTGATTCAACCTTGTGGCTGGTGAGCTTGTCAGCCTTGTGTCCTTTGTCAGATTTATGGTGCTAGTCATCTGTTCTTCCTCCTGTGGTGGGTCCTTCAATCAATTCAGAAATGTGTTGTTTGTCCCCATAGCATTCATGCCACTATTGCAAACATGTGCATATCTTGCCATGCCAATCATTATTGTGGTCACAATGTTCACAGCTGGTAAGACCATTGATGACTTTTCCCTTGTTCAGCCTAAATAACCCTTCCAGTACTTTGAAAGCTAGCCAGCAGAGAGGAACCTTCCTGGTCAGTACACAAAACACATTTTGATAATGATTTCTTTATGATTTTATTAAGGCTTCGAAAACGACGCAAGAGGAAGCGAATTCAAAAAAATCGCAAGGCTAAATATTTGAAAGCAAAACATCCTGTATCAGTTAAGAACGTATGTACATTGACAGCCATTACATAGAACCCTCGGCCTTTTTCCTTGTAATTCTATTATTTAGTTAATATGTTTTGCCAGCATAGAAAGACTTTCATTTTAGTAACTGTCTTGTGAGCATGGCAGTGTCCTATAGTATATTTTTTTCTTTCTGTAAGAAATGTCCATGCTTAGAATAGTCCCTGTGATAACTTAGAAAAATATCAAGCTAAACTCCTATTCAGACATCATAGAAAATTTTTATTTTTTGTATTTTGTAAAGAAAGTTTGAAAGTTGGGCATCTTGGTTTATGCATGTAATGCTAGGTATTCGGGTAATGAGGTAGGAGGATGGCTGCAAATTTCAGGCCAGCTTATGCTACATAGTGAGTTCCAGAAGAACCTGGCCTAAAAAGTGAGACCTTGTCACAAATACAAGTTTATCAAGGCTTGCTTGGATAGTCTGAGAGACTTGACACCTATGCTTGTCATGTAGCTTCCAAATACAAGTTTGCATGTGCACAAGCACCTGCACATACATATGTATACACACACATATACACATTATTTGTAGAAACAGTTCTTTTAATTTTCAATTTTAGTACATTCTAGACTGATGGTATCCTCTTTATACACCATTGCAGTGCTGAACAACAGACTGCTCTGTTCACTCTTGCAATGCTGGGCTTCCACAGAGAACAAAATCTCCCATTTGCCATATGGTCATGAGCCGCCATGTGGTTGGTGGGTATCAATCCCAGGTCCTCTGGAAGAGCAGCCAGTGTGCTTGAACACTGAGAAATCTCTCCAGTCCCCACCAAATTGCATGTTAATTTTAGAGAATTTTCTATTTAAGGCTAGTTTCTTGGTAATTTGCCTGATTCCAAGTTGAGCATCCATAAGTGGTTAAAATTAGCATTTGACTAAAACACAAGCAGCCTAAGGGAAACTGACAGCAATGGATTCCTTTACTACAGCCAAAATACTCTTACTGATACCATCCCATTTAATCAACCTAAAACATTAAACGTCTCTTACTTGGCTTTTACTTGCTTGAAGTATGCTTTGCATGTGCAGGAACTCTGGGAAAACCCACCAGTGGCTACTATCCAAAATATTTTGAAGCTTAGTACCTTACAACAATATTTTAAAGAATATATGTGGGATGTTGTGTTGACTTTTCAATTGATTGAAGTATGTTTAAAATTATATCTAAAATTTGGGTTCCTGCTTATGTTTCCATTTATTTTCACCTTATTCTATCTGGTTAGTGAAATGTGTTACCTTCTTTTGGAAATTCAGGTTGAGATTATAGATATTCAACCGGCCACTCGACAAATTCCATTTGAATTAGTTCAGATCAGGCCACCGTCTCAATCAAGTACATGCACAATAATAAGTGTAGATACAAGTGTGAGCACGACCACAAGCACTTCATCCATAGAGTTTTCAGCAGCATCATTTTCACCGGGTAGGTATAACCAGCTATTTGGATGTGGACTAAAAAAATGGAATGGCATTTGAGGTGGTTGCGAGGTTTAAAATAAAGATAGTGTTTGGTTTATAATGGTATGAAATCACAGATGTCAAGTCCAACATTGCTCATTTTCTGTGAATTTATTCAGATGATAATTTCAGAGCAATAAAGTAAGGATCTTCTCATAGATTCAAGCAATCAGGGCTCTTACACACTTTATAAATCCAAGCAAGAAATGTGCAGACTTTCCTCCTTTCTGCTGAATTAGTATTATTCAGCTGTTTTTTATTTTAATACTACAAACATTGTGGAGAACTGTCTTTGATGAAATAATGTTTTATCATTTGTGTCCGTGTAGTCTAGTCTATTGCAGCAACATACTTTCATTGTTTTTTGTTGATGTTTTGAGACAGAGTCTTGATGTATAATTCACCCTGTCTTAGAAGTCATAGCAATTCTTTTGCCTCTACTCCTGAGTGCTGGGATGACAGAAACACAAGCATGTGCTTTGCTAGGAAATTTTAATAGGAGTAGAGGCAAATAGGTTAATCCCTCAAAAATACTGTTGTTCCTTTTATGTGTTTCAATAAAGTGCTAATTACAAAATTATATAAAAAACCTGCAACACTTGAGAAAAGGATGGGTACCAATTTCCCACGTTATTGTAGAGCTTTGTATTGTGGAATTTTCAGGTATTGTGGTTAATATTTTATTTAATTATATTTTCTCAGTTCCAGATGTAGTTTTAATGTTTACATAGTTTTTAGTAATATCACTTCCACTATTTCTGTAGGTTTCATAACTCTATTTCAAACTATCCATTGAAAACAGCACAGGTGTGTGTGTGTGTGTGTGTGTGTGTGTGTGTGTGTGTGTGTGTGTGTCTATTTCTTACATTTACATGAGCAGTGATTGCTCATAACCTGCATGTCTGGATTTACCTTGTAGGTTTGTTCTGAGGAATTATATTCTTTACTGTTAAACCAACTGTGGAGAAATCCTTATAAGCTTTTACAGCTGTCCTTTCCAGTCAAAAGAACACATCAAGATATCTAGCAACAAATGTTGAAATTGAGAAACTTCTGGGTCTCATTCTATGGCTTACTGATATTTGAGTTTCTTCATTTGGTACCAGAAAATTACAAATATACTGTTAAGGTTCAAAAATGATTTGGAAATGTTTGATAGTACAAGAGTTTAGTCAAAATTCTGAACATTGAAATGATCAAGAAACTAGAATTTTGCCAAAATGACTAAAATGAAAAATCTAAAACTAATATAATGGTTGATGGGCAATTTGCTTATATCCACATCATTGTGGTGAGATGTGCATCCTCAAGTTGCCCAGAGCAGTTGGGAGGCATAATTTGGGTCACTCTGCCTGATTCTCATGTTTACATTTTGTAATTTTTTTTCATTTTGAAATAATTTTGGACTTAGAAGAAAATTTCAATGCAGAACTCAGAAGGTAGGGGTAGAAAGATCAGGTGTTCAAGGCCATTCTTACTACACAATAAGTTCAAGGCAATTCTGGAATTCATGAGATTCTGTCACAAAAAATAAAATAATTTGAGTTGAAAGAACAGTACAGGAAAAAATGAACAAAGAGAGAAATTTTAGCCATTTTATTTTGATCCCCCTAATGTCACACATTGAATAAGCAAAACACCACTGGGTTTCATTCCTATTCCTAATATGAAGCCTTTTCCACCTGGCTTCTTTCACTTAGAAATGTACAGTTAGCAACTTTGCATGTCACAAGAGAACACAATGATCCACCATTTTATTGGACTTTATGAATATACTACAGGATTTTAGTCTATCCATCAGTGGGTTGCTTTCAGGATTTTGCCGACTGTGAATAACCTTACTACAAACATTTTCCTAAAACTTGTGTGTGGAACTTTAAGTTTGCTTGGGTAAATTCCTGACTGTGAGACTACTAGGTCATATAGGAAGTATGCCAAGTGGATTTTCCAAATGATGTCATAATTCTTCATCATTGTCTTTTCTCAGCTATTAAAGCAAAGGTGTATTGCAACATCTTACAGAGTTGTAACTTATTTCAGCTTTGTTATTATAGGACACCAAATATTCTGAAGAAGAGCCCACAGAATGTTGCCATGAAAGGTTACTAACAACTGGGCTGGATTTAAGCACCAGTGTGAACTGGGAGGTGGACAGAAATTCAGACATTTTACTTGTACTTTACTTTCAAATATGAATGACTTTTAAAAATACTGTTATCCGAATGATTCCTAGCACCTGGCACATCTCATTCTTAATCATAAAATTAATCCATACTGTCCTGTTGTATAAAGCTGGCATATTTTACCATTATATTCATGCTCTCTTTTGTGCTTCCTTCCTCAGATTCTACACTTGGACAGGGCTCTATGATAGATCCAAAGTACTTTCAAGATCCCGTGGACATAGAATTTGAAGTAGCTCCAGAATTTCTTCTCAGTGACAGCGAGGAAGAAGAGGCTTCTCCAGAACGAGAATGCAGTAATGAGAATGTGAAGAAAGCCTTGGAAGAGGCAATGGGCTCTAATCCCAAAGACCATGTTTTTCATGAAGTGCCCGGTCCTTCAGATGAACATTCCTGTGTGACAGTAGAACAAAATGAAGTTAAGAACGGCCCTAAAATCCAAGAACCCATTGTGGACCAAGGAAAAGAACATCAAAAGATAGTTGAGACAGCCCCAAAGTGTCCAAGCACAGTAGTACGGCCTACGCACCCAAAGGCACTGGTGGAACCTATGGTGCGCAGAGATTTGCCACCCAGTGTTATAACTGAGGTACATCTGAAAGTCTTTCAAATTTCATTTTTCTTTTTGTTTGGACCTCTAAAATCATTGATATTAAATTCATTGTTTGCTCAGGTTTGCTTTATAGAAAGCATGATCTCTATTTTTCAAAAACATATATAACTGTGATGTACTAGCTTTTCAGAAACAGATGAGAAGAAGCCTTGAACCTTTACAAACTGGGAGGTTGAATGTTCTTTGAGGTATACCACACACCCCTGTTTCTCATACTGTTAAATATACAAGGATGTTAAATACTGGTGAGAAATTTTGAAGTAAGTGGGAAATTGAGCTGCTCTGAAAACACAGCATTTCTAAGGGTCCTGCTTTTCATCAGTTGTGAGGCAATGCTAACCATCTCAAGAAAAGACAGCTTTCTTGACAACTCATCCCACCCTTGCCCTCAGCACATACCACAAGAAGCTATGTTTCTCCTCTTCTGATCTTCTCTCCTTGAGATTGTGGACATAACCATGGATTTGGATAATCATCTTTTATACTGGATAGAATTCTTAAATATACAGGATGAATAGGTTAGGAAATGAGCTTTGTATCAGTAATGTAGAAATATGTGTACCTATTACTGACCCCCAAAGCAGATCTCCTTATGCAGTGCCCTAAGCAATGAAAAGCTAACATACAGGCATTTCTGTTTAGTCCCAGTAGTGTGACAATAGCAAATTCCTGAGCCTCAATTTTTCCATTTTTGAAAAGGCCTTCTTGCCTTTCAGGGATTTCTGGAGTACCATGAAATTTCTTTGAACTATTTAGGAAATCTATGTGAATCCATTTATCCTTTGAAAAATGCCTATACCCCCCAAAAAAAGAAGCTGGGTGGCAGTAGTGCACCCTTTAATCCCAGCACATTGGAGGCAGAACCAAATGATCTCTATGAGTTTGATACCAGCTTGGTCTACAGATAGAGTTCCAAGAAGGGACCAAAACTACACAGAGAAACTCTTTCTCAAAAAACAAACAAACAAACAAAAATTCCTTATGCTAAAATGTCTTTGGTTTTTTCTTCTTTTTTTGGATTAAGAGACAATTAAACTCTTAATGCAGTTATGGTTTAAAAATTCCTAAAATAATGAGTGATGTTCTGAAATCTGCCTGTGTACAAGAGCTGAGGAGAGCCCAGCCAGCTCTTAGCAGGAGGCAGTGCAGCTTCGAAATATTTGGGCTTGGGTAAAAAATACTTTTCCATGTTCACTGTGTTCTGTACACTAAGGAAAACCATTAACTAAAGCAAGAACTTTGTAATTTTGTGTCCTTCCAATTACAGCCAACTAGACCACGTTATTTCCGGCGTCCACTTTTGGGGGAAAGGTTTGCCCAACTCTGTGGCCCACAAGTGAGGACACAGGTCTATGATTTGAGTATAACTAGATCCTTCAATGAAGAACCAACTTCTTATAGAGAGATTGAAGAGGAGGTATGGAATGTCCATTTTACTTTTTATAACTGAAATGCAATTCCACTTGCATAAGAAGTTTGATTGGCTTCTTTTACCTGTCTTAGCCTACCCCATAGGCTGCAATTGAGTTGACCCAAAGCATTAAAAATATCTGTAATAAGTAGATCTGTATACAGGCTAAATGATATACACATGCTTGTGCAGGTGTTCTGGATTCTCAACAGTCTGTAACCCAATGGCATTCCTGTAGACACCCACAAAGGTTTCCTAGTAAGATTTGAGCATGCTTTCCTCCTTATAGAAACCTTTTAAAAGGTGGGAGTTGGCCTCCCACACATGTCTGTGACTAGAGTGCTGCCAAAGCAGCCAGTAGTTCCCATAGCCCAGTACGAACACAGACCAGACATTCATTATTTTGGGATTCATTTGAATATTGTTCATTTCTAGCGGGGGTGATTTTTCAGACATCATAGTAGATTTATATTTGTTTCTGATGCGTCAAAACCTGCAGGAAAGGGAACGACAACAACGTGAATATGAGTTGGCTCAACGTATTGAGATGCTTCGCAATTTACCATACGAACGGCCTATGGCACAGCAACAGATGGGGCAAAGACAAGAAAATCGGGTATATCAGCCACGAGATCAGGTACAGGAGTAGTCAGAGCCTAAGATGTTGATAAGAGGATGAGTGGCATACTGTATTGTTTTACAATAACTGTTGGTTTTGTGCAGGTGGTAACCCTTACTAATGACCTGGGACGATTTCCCATTGATTCCTTTGGAAATGATAATTCTGCATACTCACGAAATGAGACACAGAGGTAAGAGACAGACAGATTGGGGAAAAGGGGGGAGGCCATTTCTTTTCCCCTGTTCCTGCCTATATAGTGGGGTTTCAGGATCTGTTGATGAAATGGAGGGTCTTCCACACAGAAAGGCTAGATAAGACAGCCTAAAAGCTAGAGATTTCACATACAAACCTTGAAGTCATTTGGGCTTCATTGCTCAAATCTAGACTCTCAGCACAGGGTGTTTGCAAAGAAGTCTTTAGTGACCACAGCTGAGTAACTTCAGAATTTCATGTCCATTTTTCAGCTTCTTTGGAATGAAGGCATTGACCATGAAAACCATGGAAGTAGATGTAAAATGTTTGTTACATTCTGTGAACAGGCAACAGCATAAAAAGGCTAAACATGGATCATGTAGTATGACGACATATATACATTCTAGCCCAATAATAATGTCTCTCACTTCAAATACCAGAGAGAAAAGGCTCCTCCTAGCATGTAGTTAAGATCTAATATGTGCTTTTAAATGAATGCTGTCTTACTGAAACAGAGTCTCTAAAAGCTATGGGGATTTTCATCTGCCCTTACACGTAGTGAAGTAGGTCAGTGTCATGTTTTGTAACGTTTCTCATCATCACAGCCTACCTTAAGAAGGATTAAAATGAAGATTCAGGGTCTTTGGTAAGGCTTTGCAATCCATATCATTCTCTGAATTGCCCAAACTTTTGGTTGTGGAAGAGAGCTGGACTTGATGTTAGGAAATATGCCTTGCAGGTAGGTATTACTCAGCCACCAGATCCCTGAGGTAGTTATTTTTAGCCAGATGGAATGGCATCTATAAGGCCACAGAGAGCACAGTCATGGTGAAACTCTTTATGTGATACAAAAGAAATCAGGTGAGACAAGTGACTTGACTGTAATTTATCTCAGCATCTGTGTTCCCTTTACATTGGCAAGTTCTTATACTGAAAACAAACATGCACGAAACACTCAAGACCAGGAGAATTTCTCATGGTCCATCATTTTTGACCTATGTCACTGATCCAAATTTCTTCTTTTGCAGATTTTGTGATAATAATGCCAATCGTACTCCTCCACTGCTGTATCGCCCATTGGCAAGGTCACGTCAAACAACACCACTGCCATATCAACAAGCAGCAGAGACATATCAACCTCTCGCAGCAACCAATCACCCATCAGCAGCAGTGTCAAGTCACCCATCTGCAAGTTCACAACACCCATTAACAATGTCACAGGTAAGTGATCCCATATCATCTGAAAGTCTTGACTCAAACACACCTGGACAGGGGATCTCAGAAAATTTCATGTAGCTATGGATGAAATAATAATTTTCACAATGTTATGAGCCACATTACAGAACAACATAATTTACTAAGGGTCAACAACCCTTGGCTTTACAGACAAAAAAAATGGACATGATAGAGATATTCTATAGTTTTTTACTTTTGGAGCAAGAGGGTTTCTGTGCCTCTTTTTCATAAGGAGGGCACCTCAGGAATATGCACTGTGTTTGAAATACAGACTAGAAAGCATTATCATTTTGAAGAAAGTTATACATGTGATGGTAGAACTTAGTGCTGAGTAAAATCATTGTCTACTTGGATCCTTGAATAACTAAGCTCCATATATGATTCTTAAATACAACCTAACTTTCAGTCTTCCACAGCATAGATTACCTAATAAAAGTGAGACACAAAACTCATTTTTAATGCCAAACTCATTGCTGAGTCCAGATTGCTTTCTGGATTTACAGATCTTATGATCCTCCAATGCAGTCTAGGTCCTACCTTGGGGGTGTCTCATTATATTGAGAAAATTCATAAATTTCACTTGGCTGATTGTGCTTTAACATAAAGCATTTATGAGGTGCCTTATGTTAGACAGGGCATACACACTTGGGGGCCATCTGTTGGTGCTGGGATTGCAGTATAAAAGCTAGTCCAGATGACAATAACACAGAAGAATTAGCCCCTCATGTAAAGTCCCAGCTAGCCCTATGAGGATCAGAAATATAAAATCTGACAAATTAATAACCCATACAAAAATGTTTTCATCCTACAACACAATCTACCATAAACAAAGATAGTAATCAAAAGAATGATTATATACTGTAAATGTTTAGAAATTCTAACCAGCTTAATGCGTGATATTTTCAAACACATGCCATGACCAACTGAACCATCAGTGTCATTAGAAATTGGGTCCCGATGAGGGACTGCCTATATAGAGATCAAAATGAGCAAATGATCTGATGGGGCTTTTAGCAAAGTAGACTTCAATAGTACCCCATTTCTTGCCTTTTACCAAAACAATGACGCCCTTGAATGGGGCACTAATAGTGAGAGTTGTCACCAAGTTGATTTGATAGTGCAGGCCAGTGAAGGTAGGGATTCAGATAGCTCATTTTAAGAGAATTAGAGTAGGAGCATTAAGGGCTTCACCGTGAGGCCACACTGAATCAGCTCTCTGCCTTCTGGTCATTCCTGCTCTGACTGCCGTGGTCTTCAGCTGTCTGCACAGATTGGAGCCCAGTACCTACTCCACTTTTTTCTTACTCATCTCATTAGGTTCCACTTACTGGGTCCTATTTCATTTCAAAATAGAGTAAAAAAAATTCCTACAACAGACCTCTTGGTAACACTGCCTTTGTGCTTGTCCTTCTCCACTCCCTGGTGGGAGCTGACACCTCTTCTTCCACTCTGGAAATGTAGAAATGCAGGGCCAAGCCTAAAGGTGGACTTTGCCTAGGCCTGGTTGCACAAAGGTTGAGGGCCAGACACACATGCTTCAGCATAAAAGGCAATTTTGAGGTCTCAGGACTGCCATTAAGCCAAGAAGAAACTGGAAGAAGAAATAGGACAGTCTTCATGTCTTTCCCAGTTCTCTCTCACCTACTATCACCCTGTAAGCCCCTACTTGCAAAGGAATTTGTCAGTTGTTCCCTACACTGAAATAAAAGGATCCTCCCATAGCCACACAAAGGGCCAAAGAAGTATAGCAAAATATTTCACTCTATCATCCCCCCCCTCTTTTTTTCTTCAGCTTGCCTCTTCTAACGCCCAAAGAGAGAATGGGCCATGCTTGAATCCACCTGGTCAAGAAAATTCTGGTTGTTCTCAGGCTGAAGAGAACATTGATCCTCATCCATGAGGGGAAGATGAGGCAGAAGACAGACCACCATGGTCTGTGTGGGAAAGGGACATACAAAATGGGCAGAGTCCCTTTCTGGGAGAGGGAGGGTGGGTTATTTTTTTCTCTATTCAAAATTGAGTTTCTAATGATTTTTAAAGCATAATCAGTTTATTGGAAATGATGCTACAGAAGCAAACTGTCACATCCGACTTTGGGTGTGATAACAAGTATTCACTGGCCCCTGCTTGCCGCAAGCTATTTCATGAGGCAAGCTGACTTCAATGGACAAATGTTCAGGGGACTTTTTTGCCACAATAAAAAATGCCACATAAGTTTGAAATATAGAAAAAGCCACTCCACCATGTCCTTTTCCCACATTCTGGGGTCTTAATCTTGATTTATTCTTACCTCCCTTCTGTAGCCCTATAACCCTGTTACATTGGGTAACATATGTGAAATAGGTTTCCAATTGTGAGAAATTAATATCTGCTCAAAATAATGTACATCTTTGCTTAATAAACACTGTGCTTTACTGTAAGTCTTGTGTCTGTGTGGTTGACTTTGAGATCATAGGGGTATTACTGACTTGGTGGACCCCTGCATATGTCCTGATGAAGAACCCATGTTCTAGAGCTAAACATCTCACACAGTGACTGATCCTAGCATATAATCCTATTTGCCAAACTTACAGATATCAGTGGCAGCTGCTACCCTCCTGTGTGGCTATGAATATAGGCTCCCTCTCTGTCTGCAGCCTTTTTGTTTGTTTGGTTTGCCTTTGTGTGTCTGTGTGTTGTCTCTATCTTAGTTTTTAAGACAGAGTCTACCACTGAACCTAGAGCCCACAATTAGACTAGACTGGCTGGGCAGTGTGCTCCAGGTATCATCTCCCTAGCACTACAGCCTAAAAGGTGTTCTTGCTCATTGTTCTAGCACCAAGAACATATCCCCTATTGTCCACACAGTGGTGGAAGTAGGAGGAGATGGTATTGGTGCAATTATTAAGCTACTCTTTGTAGTTAAAAGGGAGATTTATTTTGTGGGGTAACATACAAGTGAAGGGATTGGTTACAGGGTCTGAGAAAGGTGTAGCACATTCCGGCAGTGTTCTCTGGAGAACTCTGCTTGATCTACTTCCAGAGTCCAGGGTCCAGGAACCAAGAGAGCTGGCCCATCTGGATCTCGGGTCTTCAGGGTCCTCTCTTGGCCTTATAAGAGTAACAGTTACCAAAGCCTCAATGGGGGTTGGAACTTCCAGATCAAAGCTAGAATGGCTTCCCACTACAGGTTGGGGCATGGATAGTCCTGCCAGAAATCATCCCATGTCTTTTGTAAGGCAAGGAACTATAATCATAAGAAAGCAAAGGAAAGAGCCAAGGGTGTTATGACATATCTCGGGCCACATGATTTATACTAGGGTGTTATAAAAGGAATGTTTGTTTGCTCCTAAATTCATCAGAAGCCATAACCTCCAATGTGATGGATTTGGAGATGAGGTCTTTCAGAGGTGATTACGGTCCTGAGGCAGCAGGAGGATGGTAGAGGCATATGAGCTTTTGATAGGTACTCAACTGCCCTGGTGCCAGCGTGACTTTAAAGTTTACTCAGTGGCTTTCTGGACAGCCATAGTTCTTACAATCATAGGTAAGCTCTGCATTTGGAAAGTCATTTTAGTTTTTGGTCTTCAGCTGGAGAACAGGATATTAGAGAACAGAGCACTTTCCTCACAGAGCATAGGACTGCTGGATAAAGCTGTGAGACTGAACAAACATAGGGAGAGGCATGGGAATCCCAGGAGCCTGGAGGACACCTGTGTGGGTGACTGCTTGAAATTACTTTTTAAGATGTTGCTGTTCTTGATGGCAACCTCCTTGAGCAGCCCTGGAATGGCTGAGTACAGTGGCCCTCACATTGTTAGGTAGATAAGTAATGTTGACATGGCAGAGTTTCCTGGTTTGTCTCTTTCCCTCACTTTATATGCTCAGCCCATACCAGTTGGGGTGAAGTAGAATCACAGAAAAGTTCTCTAGAGCTTGTGAGTAAAGGTTCCACAGCTGGAGCTAGCCTAATATGCTGTTCAAGGAGCCCCACTGCCCCACCACTGATATACACCACAGGAATGGTTGTCAGAGCCTGTAGATTGGAGTGACTGAATAGGAAACACCAGACCTCAGCCTTCCCACACACTACAAAACACAGTAGTCAGTAGCCTGAGTTTCAAAGCAGGCATCTATGATTCCTTCTCAGGGGCTTCTCTGCTCCTAGCAATGATATCAATAAGGTGGCCCCAACATGAAGCACCTTACTAGAACCCTATGAGACCTGGGAGGCTAGAGTCAGTTTGAGTTTTTTTATATTCTCAGCATGAGACCAAGTTCAACTCACTTATCTGGGAAGGCTCTGGAGTTGAATATCTGTGTGGCTTGTGGAGATAAAGGAGGAAACACACCAGAGTTTCTAGACAGTCACTCAAACAACACATCTGCTTATTCCCATGTAGACATGAGAAGGCTTGACCTATATGCAATGCAACATTCCATTCACAGGCTTATAGCTGCATATTCAAACATTTATAAACATTCCTATTCCCAAATGCATTTTACAATAAAGAAGAGTGTTATTCAAACTATCAGCCTCAGTCCATATCCTTTCTCAACACTTCACACAACACCACACAGCACCAGCTAATACCCAGGAGTATATATTGAGCAATTTATTAAATTGTGTCTTGACAACAAAAGGGAAAGTATCCTTGGAATATTCTAGCATGTGAGCACTGTTCATCCTGATTGATCTGTTCACTTATTGTACAGTAATCACCATCCCAACTACTGTGATCTTAAGACATCTGAAGACTTCCACCTGAGGCCCTGGTGCACTCCAAGGGAATGCTTCACTCCCTCTACCTAATGGGATTCTAATACTATCTGATCAATTCCTGTGCTGAGTGTTTGTGCATCCTACTGAAAATCCTTACCCCAGGCTCTTTGGCATATGACTTCTGTGTAAATGAAGCAAGAGCCTGCTAGTTTGATGGAGGATTTATTGGTGTGGTCAGAAGTCACACCTTGTCCTAGCTGAATTAGGATGCTATCTGCTACCCTGATTACACAGCACCACTGAGTGCCCCCTAGAATTTAAACCTCAAACTACATTCACCAATGTTAACAGAGGGATACTGGGAGAGGAACAGTTGGTTTTCCTGGGATTCAGCTTCTCATAGACTGTCCATGTTCCAGGGAATGTTCCTACACTCATACACATGCTGGCTGAAATATAGAGACTCTGGGTTTTTTAATGGGTACATGAAATTGTGGGGATTGGTTGTAGGAAGGGAAATGTCAGGAGTTAGAGGGGAGGAAGTAGGGCAGTTTAGATGTAACCATCTTTTAAAATAAGAAACACACAGCTGAATGCAGAGTTAAAAATCCTAAGAGGTCAGATCAGTAGCTAATTGCTAAAAATCTTACCCTTCACTGCTGCTGCTGTCCCCCTCAGAAAGAGAACTACTTACTATGTGTCTGTCTTCTTATAGACTTTCTATTCTGCCTTCTCATTGGTTGTAAACCCAACCACATGACCTCCTCATCACTGCACAACTGTACAGACCTCCAGATCTTCTATGGCTGGTATTGAGATTAAAGGTGTGTGTCTCCATGGTGGTGGTATCCTTGAACACACAGAGATCTGACTGTTATGTGATTGGGATTAAGGGATCGTGCTACCACTGCCAGACTTCTGTTATGGCTTTTTATTAGCTCTGATCCCCAGGCAACTTTATTAACATACAAATAAAATCACATTTCAGTACAAATAAAATATCACCATAGGGCAGTGTGATCGAAATATATTTTATTCATTTTCAAACATCAAATTAAATAATAACTCTCAGGTTCAGAGCTAGTGTCAGATTAAATATGACACAGGTTTTGTTAAATGTTGGACTTTTCAGCATTAATGGGTAAGCAAGGCACTGCTGCATGATCATCTTTTCCTATTCAGCGCAATCCAAGTTCTCCTTATTGTTCCTATCATTTCCGTTTCTCTGTAGGTGTATCTTTCTTCTCATCATATAATCTGCCCTCAGATCAATGAAGCAATTGGGTTTGATACAAAAATTCTACACCTTTTCTCTTCATCCCTTGCCAATATTCTAAACAGTAGGAAGTTCCTGCCCTCTTGTTTGTGAATATCACAATGCAGAAGTCAGGTGAGAAGAATCCCTGTCTCTCTCAGAGGATGCTTGACTCTCTTCAACATCTAATGTATGTGCATCATTGCCTCTACTAAACTGCCTCACAACTGGTAGAAGTTGGATCAGCTCTTAGATGTGCCCATAACTCCCACAACTCAAGGCCTTGCAGAACTTAACTGGCTTTCCACAAATATTCAAGGTGAATGTCTTCAAGAATTCTGTGCTTAGTTGACACCAGTAAAATGTTTCACAAAGAAAATCAGTTGCTTGAGACAAGAGCAAGTGGGAAATCAAGACTGTCTGGAACCACTGCATAGAAGCTGAGAGGATGTGGCAAGAAAGTGTTCCAACTATACTCAGTCTATCTAGCTCAAGTGTACTTAGCCAGTAAATGGGCAGCCCTTCCTGCTTCCACCTCCATCCATGTTCTGGCTTCTGTGATAGCTACATTCTGAAAAAAAAACAGGGAGGTAATTGGTAGATGAGACAACTCAACACACTACCAACATTTTGGTGGCTCCAATTAGCTTCTGTACATTAATCCACAGCACACACATGTCCTGCCACTGGAGAGAGATGGGGGTGATGAATGGGTAAGAGGCTGACAATGACAATTAAATGCCAAAATGCCTGAGACTTCTGGAGCCATGGATGTTTCCTGCCCAAGAGTCAAAGGGTAATTAACCACATAGTTATCTTGTTGATGAAACAAAAGCCACAACACTATAGAATCAAAACATGTCAAGTGCAGAGAGGCAAAAGACAGCAGACAGGACAGACAAATTGCAGTATTTAGAACAGTGAATTCAAGTGTTTGTGCAATCCAAGTTCCAGCCTGTGGGGCAGGTAGTTGGGAGAGGATCTAGAAATTCATATGACTTGGTATGGGGTGTGACTTCAGCAAGGAAATAGGCTCTAGTTTTTAGGTGACAACCAGTGTCATGGGATGATTTAAACCTGAGCCTTTGGGCATATGGTCTGCTAGGCAAGTCTGTGTGGGATACTTGTTCACAGTAAATTCCCCAAGACAGGTTTCCTGGCCTAGTGGTACTCTTCTATTCCACCTTCTTCACCTGCCAATGGTCAGTGTCCACCAATGTCCATCTGAGATTTACAGTAGAGAACCAAGGCAATACTTTGATTTTTCAACTGAACACATGTGATGACCTTTGTTGACTCATGGGATTGCAGGAGTAAGGAAAACACAGTTGCTTGACAGCAAGGGATTCTTCTGTACTCCAAAGCTCCCCAGGATCCTGGAAACAAGGAATAAATGAACAAATTAGTCATCTCTAAGTCAGCCTGTGGCCCTGTCCTGAGCACTTATGAAGGCACAGAGCAGGCACTGAGCCTGTGCAGGGATGAGCATGTTGGAAGACTAGCCCTTCCTAAGTGATTGCACTTCTCTATTTTCTTAGTCTAGGTGGGTCTTTTTCTTGTTTCTCTGTTCTGATCACTGTATATTCTTCTCACAGGAACAGCCCTTCTCAGCCTCTCAATCACCAAGATAATACTCAGATATCGATCTGACTCTTCCTTTTCCTCCTATTTATGACCTAGGACAACAGTTCTCAACCTATGTGTCATGACCCCACTGGGGGTCAAATGACCCTTTCACAGGGGTCACCTAAGATCATCAGAAAACACAGATATGTACATTGTGATTCATAGTAGTAGCAAAATTACACTTATTAAGTAGCAATGAAAACAATTTTATGGTTTGAAGTCACCATAATATGAAGAACTGTATTAAAAGGTCACAACATTAGGAAGGTTAAAAACACTGATTAAGAACTTGCTTGTTTGTCGCATCTCCTGAGATGCATGAAGGAACAGGTAAAGAATAAGTGAATGAGTCCCAGTCTTGGGGAAAATGCCTGATGACTTTTTAAGACCAGCATATAAATTGCATTTCCTCTAACACCAATGTCCCACAGTGTGGGGCACCCCCCCCCCCAAATAAAAACACTCAGTATCTGTTTCCTGTGGTTACTTTAATGTTGTAGTCCTGCCCAACACACACACATGGACCTGGAAGGATGCCAAGATGTGTAAATGAAGAAGGATTTTCTTATTTCTTAAAGCTCATAGTTTCTTTTGTTCTTCCCTACCACACCACACCACACATCAGCCATTGTGTGGTGTCAGCAATGGCTCCAGTTTAGTTATTTCCATGCACCTTCAAGTTCTAAGGATGCTTATAGGGGGCAGCAGGGCTACAGATGCTCTAGAAACAAGAGCCCCAAGCCAGGTGGGGCATAGTCAGACTCATTCCTTGTCAACTTTGGCCCCCTGGTGCACCTTTGCGGTATTGCAGTTATTCAGTGACCTCTCTCCTGATCTCTTCTGTTAACATTTCCTGTATGTTCTGTTTTCAGCCTTTCAGACATTCTAGTGCCTCACGATAGTTGCTGCTTTGCTCTTCTTGCCTGTGCTCCAGTTGATTAGAAAGAAAGTAGCCGATTTTGGATGAACCTATCCCTCTGCTCTCAGAGTCTCATACCTCAAGAGGGAATCACAAAATTTGATGAACTAATCATATACCCTATAGGCTCACAACCTCAAGCAGTCTCATCTAGACACTCTTCCCTGCTCAAGATGTTCATGTTTTATATCATGCCAGTTTGCTTTCTTCTCCAGCTCCCCATGCCTTCCCCTTCTTATATTCAATGTAGAAGTCAGAAGGATGGAACAGAAATTGCTTCAGAATCTCTTCAATGGGGATTCTTTTGCCTTCCTCTGTATCCAACCTTTCCCCATGCTAAAATAGAAGTTTCTTTCTTAACAGTGATACAGTTACATATGTTCTGGATCAGATCTCATCCCATTCTATTTATAATTCTCCCTGCAGAATCATGAAATCCCCCTTTCTACTTAATCAATCCTATCAGCATGCAAGCATGGTGTTAATATCCCTCACCTTAAAATGTATTATTCCTTGACTTCTGTGTGTTCCCCTCTAGCAAGCACCACAGGTTCCTGCTCCATTTCTAAGCCCTTGTCTTCATCTAATTCTGTCTCCCTGCCCAGAATACTCAACACACATGTGCTGCCTTGTGCCTACCACTCCACAGAAACAGCTCTTGTCAAAGAGATTGAAAATTAGCAGGTTGCCAAATCTCCCTCTCACTCCCATGTTCTATGGCTCTTGGCAATGCTGGTTCATTTGCCATCCATTACCTCTTCTGGCTTCTTCATTGCCTCCCATTCCCTCTTCAGCAAAGGAAGAGCAACAAGGAGATGCTTGTGAGACACATCTCAATATTGAAGGGCATATGCCTGGGTACTTAGTTTTACCCATATTGTTTTACACCCTAGATAACCTCATACACACACACACACACACACACACACACACACACACACACACACACACCTTTACTTAATAAAGACTAATACTTGTAACTCTTTACATTTTAACCCTAAATTATAAATATCTGCATGGTCTTTCAGTTCTAATCTGCATGGAATTGAACTTCAACATCTGCCATTATCCTGCATCTTTCAGTGGACAGACCTGCCAGCTTTCTAGTTGCATTAGCTAGAAATATGGTGTCATGTTTAATAATATCTTTACCACATGTCTGTGTAAAATACTAAGTGCCAGTATGTGGAAATTTGGCCTTATTTAAAAATCAGGCCACTGTATCTCTACAGCATTCCTCTATCCACAGTGTAATTCCTGAAGACCCACAGCATATTCATGAAATCTTGGCCATTATTTGCTATAAAGTCAGTATGGTTTTACTGACCCCAAAGCTTCATTTTGTTGAAATTTTTTCCCCATTGTGAAGTATAAAGGGTGGAAACCTAATCTGAATATGGTGTTTAGGTGAAGGGACTTTGTGAGCTGAGTAGAATTAGATAAACTCATCAGGGTTCAAACTGTTCATGAATATTATGATTTTATAAGGAAGATTGTGATATGCTCAAATGTGACCACTCCCCACCTCTTACCAATTCATCGCTTCACTTCACTGCCTTGAGACTCTGCCAGGAAGTTTAGCATTCATGTTCTTACCTTTGCATAAAAAAATGTGGCCAGAATCAGACATTTTCCTTGTAACTTACCCTTGGTGGTATTTTGTTTTCAACAACAGAAATTGGAGCAAGTTCAGTTCCTATCACCCTGTTGAGTGACTCATACCTGCCTGTAACTCTAGCTCCAGGGAATCTGACACTCTTTTCCAGGCTATACTCTCACATCTGTATGTATATGTGCATGCACACACACACACACACACACACACACACACACACTTACTTATACATAAATACATGAAATTAATGAGGACTATGTGGGTTCAGTTCCTTAATAGTCCCCTCCCAGGTTCTGGGAAGAATCTACAACCAGCTGATATGTAATCTTTGATGACAGGACATGAATCTACATACATGAAACTTGTTAGTCCATACATGCGGTGATTTTTTATTTGTGGTGAAATGTAATTTTATTTGTATGTTAATTAAGTTGCCTAGGGATCAGAGCCATGAGCAAGCCATTTAGCAGAAGTCTGGTACTGGTAGCACATACCCTTAATCTGATCACATGTCAGGCAGAATCTCTATGTGTTCAAGGACACAGCCAAGCAGTGACCCAAACCTTTAATGTCAGTACGAACCATAAAGACCTGGAGGTCTGTATAGACAGCCGGTGACAAGGAAGTCATGTGGTTGGGGTTAAAACCAATGAGAAGGCAGAACAGAAAGGCAATAAAAAACAGGACACAGGAAGTAGGTCTCTCTCTCAGGGGAAGGATGCCAGCGAGTAGTAAGATAAGGCGGTCTTAGCTCTTGGCTACTTCTCAATCTCTGGGCTTTTAACTCTTTATTTTGCTCTGTGTTTCTTATTTAATAAGTCCATTTAGAATTACATTTACATTTGGTGCCCATGTGGCAAGAATTTATTAAAAACCGTTGGTGGTTACAGCCCGACTTGGCCCCTGCTCGGCTGGAGGTTACAGGCCCCAGGCCAGGCCAGAGCTATGTGTCCAGCTGCACATGCTAAGTGCTACACTCAACCGTAGCTCCAGAAGCTACATGCAGTTGCAGCTGGAGCAGCTTGCAGCTGAATCACCAGCTCACATGGTTGGAGCTTAAGGAAGCCTCTGGAGCTCAGGCTCGAATTGGCTAAAGTGGGAGCACGTGGCTGGATTTAAGCTTTTAGCCAGAATACATGGCTACGCTTTCTCTCTTTTTTTTTCTTTCTCTCTCTCTCTTTGGATTCCCATCTCAGAAGCTAGGTAGCTGGTTTGAAATTCCCTCTGATTTATACTGTTCTATGAAGACTTGGTAAGTCAATTAAGATATCAGCTGTTTTAAAGGGAAAAACTACTTAAAAGAGGAAAATTTTTCCACATTAAAAAAAATAGGTATTATCTGTACAATAGAAGAAAACTGGTCTTTGTTTGATAAAATTTTAGGCAGTCTGAAAATGGAACAATTATATGAGAAGATTAATGTTGATGGGATGTACATTGCACCAATTATGCATATTATTACTTTACTTATTCTTATTTTACAATTTAAAATGATAGTCACTTTAAGTGCCAGGATAAAAGCTATAGAAAAAACTATTAAAATGAATTATAGAGAAATTCAGACCCAGACAGAAGAATTTAAGGGTGAAATTATTTCAGGATTAGATTATAAGGTTATAGAAAGAAATCCTGTTTTCAAACAATCAAACTTAATTTATCTGGTAACTGTACAGCAGCTACCTGGTCAAGTGAACGTATAAAATAATTGAACTCCAATTGAAATGTTAGATTTAAAAGTTTAAGGAGGTTGTAGTATCTTATGGCATGCATTTCCCATTTGTAAAGCAAATGATAAACTCCTGGTCAACTGGTAATAAGATTATTCCTCAGGACTAGAAAAAGCTGGCAAATGTCCTGGAACCGGGGACACAGCTTCAGTGGTGCATGTAGTTCAGGGATGAGGCTAAAACCATAGAAAGTCAGTGGAGGCCTAGAGGTGTGGAAATCTCCCAGGATCAGCTTCTTGGAGAAGGCCAATATGTTGAAATACAAAGACAATATTTATATGATAACTAGACCCTAATTCTATGTCAAATGGCAGCCATGAATGCATAGGGCAGAACTGAGGAAGCAGGAAAGAAAATGAGTCATTCACAAAAGTTATACAGGGCCCAAAAGAATCTTTCACAGATTACTCACAAAGACTGACATCAGCAGTAAACCGAATAGTCCCAAATTCAGAAGATAGGCAGATAATAATTGAATCTTTGGCTTTTGAGAATGTGAATGCAGCATGCAAGACAATAATCAGGCCATTAAAGGCAAGATCTGCACCTTTGGAAGATTGGATTAGAGACACAATTAATGTTGAGTCTCATGACCATGATGATATGTGGATAGGAGAAGCAATGTCAAGAGTTTTGAGGAATGTCAGATGTTTTGGATGTGGAAAGCAAGGTCATTTGAAAAGGGACTATAAACAGGGCATTCCTAGAAACAATGTTTCTTCAAGGAACAATGGCAACAGAATGCCCCTTCCTTCTGGAGTATGCAGAAGGTGTGGTAAGAGTAAACACTGGACCAACAAATGTAGATCAGCAAGGGAGAGACAAGGTAATCCTTTGCCTCAGTTGGGAAACTCCCAGCAGGGCCTCAGGCAAATCCAGTTCAGACATCTCCTGCAGTCATAGAAGAAACCCCTACTTAGGGCAATTAAATAACCAAATGCCTATTGGAATAAACCAGGCTGCTCAGGGTGATGGAACAACTGAGACAGAGAGAATAGAAAACTCAGGAGAAACCGTAAAGAAAAATTTTTGGCAAACTTCTATAAATGAACAAAGAGCAAAATTAACAATAAGAATAAATGATATTTTCTGGTCTGGTCTGGTAGTCACAGGTGCTAATGTGACCATAATTGCACCAGAATTTTGGCATCCAACTTGGTCTCTTCAAGAGGTAAACATTCAGGTGTTAGGGATTGGAGCATTATCTCAAGTGAAACAGAGTGCAAGATGGCTCTAATGTATAGGTCCAGAAGGACAGAGAGGAAAATTAAAACCATATGTGGCTAACATAGCAATGAACTTATGGGATTAAGACATGTTACAACAATGGAACACTCAGATTAACACCCACCCAACCTCAGAAAGAAATCATAAACTAACACATGTATCTGAGAGAAATACTAGAAGGTATTATTCTAATGAGTTGGTCACCAGCCATCCAGATTGTATAAGAAGAGGACACAACAACCGATGATCTTCCAAAGACACCAATAGTTAACAGACAAGCCTGTAAGGGTTCAGCAATGGCCTTTAACAGCAGAGAAACTCCAGGCTTTAGAAGAGATGGTACAAGAGCAGTTAAATGCTGAGCATATTGAAGAATCAACCAGCCCTTGGAATTCTCCTATATCTGTTATTAAAAAGAAATCTGGTAAATGGAGAATGGTAACAGACCTCAGAGCAATTAACAAAGTAATTCAGCCAATGGGCTCTCTACAGCACAGAATTCCTTTGCCTACTCTGATACCTAAAGGGTGGCCTCCTATAGTTATTGATTTAAAAGAATGTTTCTTTTCAATACCATTACAAGAAAAAAGCAGAGAAAGTTTTGCCTTCACGGTGCCTGCTTATAATAATTCTCAACCAGTTAAGAGATATCAATGGAGGGTCCTCTCATAGCGATTGTTAAATAGCCCAACCCTGTGCCAATATTTTGTACAATAGCCATTGGAAATGATATGTAAAAAAAATTCCTAAATCCAAAATTTATCATTATATGGATGACATTTTACTAGCTGACTCAAATGCAGATACTTTAGAAAGAATGTTTGAAGACATAAAGAACAAATTGATCCTGAAAAGATACAAAGAGGATATTCTATTGATTATTTAGGATATAAAATAGAGCTACAAAAAATTAGACCCCAAAAGGTGCAAATTAGGAGAGATGGACTACAGACTCTTAATGACTGTCAAATATTATTTGGAGACATTTCTCATCTACAAACTATGGTTGGAGTAAAAAATGATGAACTGAATAATTGTTCAAAACCTTAGAAGGTGATAAGAACATAAATAGTCCAAGAGAATTATCATGTGAAGCTGAGAAAGAAGTGGCCTTGGTAGAAAAGAAAGTACATGAAGGGCACATGAATCATATTGATGCAAAGCTGGATTGCATTTTGGATATTTTACTGTACTCTAGGCATTCTCCTACAGGAATATTAATGCAGAGGGAAGATATTATATTGGAATAGATATTTTTACCAAATAAACCAAATAAAAAATTAAAACTTATGTGGAAAAAAAATCTCTGACTTGATTTGGAAAGGAAAATTGAGACTCCGTCAATTAGCATGAATAGACCCAGCAGAAATTGTCATACCTTTAACTAAAGAAGACATTGAAAAATTATGGACAGAAAATGAACCTTGGCAAAGAGCTTGCAGTAATTTTTTGGGAGAAATTAACAGCAAATATCCAAAAAGTGATAGAATTGATCTTATAAGGAGAACTGATTGGATCTTGCCTTGAATTGTATGGAAAAAACTCATAATTGGAGTTCATACATTTTATACTGATGCCAACAAACAGGGAAAGGCAGGTTACAAATCAGAAAATTTAAGTAAAGTGGTTCAAAGTCCTTATAATTCAGTTAAAAAATCAGAATTGTATGCTATTCTGTTGGTATTAATGGATTTTTCAGAACCTCTCAACATAGTAACTGACACTCAGTATGCTGAAAGAGTAGTATTGCATACTGAGACTGCAGAATTTATCCCTGATGCTTCAGAATTGACTTCACTGTTTATTCAATTAGAAGATACAATCAGGAAAAGGAGTCATCCTATATATATATATATAAAACTCACATCCGACTGGTTTGCCAGGCCCTTTAGCACAAGGTAATGATGAGATGGATAAATTTTTTATAGGAAATGTGCTGGAGGCCTCAGAATTTCATAAAAAAAATCATGTCAATAGTAAAGATTTAAAAAAGGATTTTTTCTATAACCTGGCAACAAGGCAAAGAAATAGTAAAGAAATGTCCTACTTGTTCCTTCTACAATCAAATGCCATTACCAGCAGGATGTAACCCAAAAGGTACTCAGAGGAATGAAGTCTGGCAGATGGATGTGTTTCACTTTGCAGAATTTCAAAAATTGAAATATGTACACCATACCATCGATACTTATTCAGGATTTCAATGGGCAACTGCTTTGAGTTCTGAAAAGGCTGATTCTATAATCACTCATTTGCTAGAAGTTATGGCCATCATGGGTATACCTTCACAAATCAAAACTGACAATGCTCCATCATATGTCTCTGTTAAAATGAAACAGTTTTTTTTTGTTTATTACAATATAAAGCATATTACAGGCGTACCACATAATTCTACAGGTCATGCAGTTATAGAAAGATCAAACAGAACTCTAAAGGATATGCTAAATAAACAGAAATGGGTAACAAAAACCCCCAGAAGTAGACTGCATAATGTTCTATTAACTTTGAATTTTCTCACTGCCAATGAGAAAGAAACAACAGCTGCAGAGAGACATTGGATAATAGAAAAAACTATAGAATTAAATAAATCAGCCTATATACTTTAAGGATTGCTGACCTCAGAATGGAAACCAGGGTATGTGTTACGTTGGGGATGAGGTTTTGCTTTTATTTTTACAGGAGAAGATAAGCTGTGTGTACCATCAAAATTGATAAAGGTTCGATTTGAACAAGAGAGAACTCTTAATTAGAGGAGGTGATAGTTCATCAACCAACATGAACATCCAATTTAAACTAACTTATACCAGTAACATATACCTTTTCATTTAATCAGATAATAACTTGCCAAAAAGAAACCTCCCCAAAATTAGTCTTGAGGAAACGTTTTTGTTTTTGTCTTTTAGGAGAATTAAGGTTAAGGAATCTGAAGAACACTGGGAAAATGAGACAACTGAAGAAAAGGGACAAATCATCTATCCCAGGAAACAGTGAAATGGCGTGTGGTTATATCATCTAAAAAATTTTATAAGTCTTCCTAAATGTTTGTTTCTGCTTTTCTCTAAAGACATTCAACACTATTGCTCTTCTAAAAGTCCCAATTCAATAAAAATTTAAAGCTGACTTTGGAATTGGAGAATGGCTCCCTCCTTCTTTAAACTCAAGCATATTGTTAAAAGGAAAATGCAAACTCCCTATATCATGCCAGAAGAAAAGAGCCATCTTCAGCTATGGGACAGGAGAAAAGCCAAATTAATTAAGGGACTATTCTATTACTAATCTCAAATCTTTGATTCTATTCTGATTCTTTAAACTTTTCTTAAAGTATGAATTTTATATCAAAATTTACAAGATTAATATAGATATAGATATAGATATAGATATACATTTTAAACTTTGTTAAGATATGAATGCTCATATAGAGTACTAACTAATTCTAGAAGAAAAATGTCTTCAATTAGCTGCATATATAGGTCTTTGTGTTCAAGTCTCTTATCAGTTTTCTTCAAGAAATCACAGCCAGGCCTAACAACAACTGAAGTCTCCAGGAAGAAGATGGGGCCCCACAACAACAACAATTCTACATGGACAGTAATAATATCATTAACCTGACAAACACCATCTACAGATCAGCTTTGAAGTACAAAGTGCTCAGAGCAATTTTGAGAGGGCTAACTGAGATGATCCAGTCTAAAAGACTACTTGAATAAGGACTTGAGATAAACCATGAACTTTGGCATTATACACAGACTGGATAGCGAAGAATATAGTTACCTTTCCTATAATTTTACAATTAATCTAAAATTTTTCCTTTCAGGATAAAGATACCTTCACCTTTTTAAGAATATGACGCCCACATTCCCAAAGAGGTGGTGTGGGGTAGGTGGTTTTTTAGTCTTTTTAATGGGTTTTGGGTCTGGGATAATTTTCATTGTTTAGGGGGGTTGGTTATAAGTTGTTGTCTAGGGTTAGGAAGAAAGGCTAAGCAAAGGAGATTAGATTTAAGGTTCTTTTTTTTTAAAAAAAAAAGAAGAAAAGAAAAGAAAAAGACAATTACTAGTTTTAAATAATTATATTAAATTGGATGGTTTTATATTGTATACAAATTATATATATTGAAATTGATATTGTTAGAAAATGTTATGTATATTTCTAATTGTACTTATACCATTCATTTAAAAATGTAATGCAATTTTCTGATCCTTGAATGTTATTATTACCAACTATTAGGATATAAAGAAATGAAAGTTAGTAGTTAGACATTATAATAGAACTCATAGTCATATTAGGTATGTTTTCAAGATTGAGCAGATATATTTTAGATAGACAAGTCATCTTCAAACCCTTCAATGATCTAAAGAATATGGCATTTAAAATGTTTTAATAACTTAGAAACTATTTCTTTTTTGTTATGACTATGAGACATGTTGGCTCCTGGCAGTACCAATCTACTTCAGAGAAAATATGGACATTGAAGAAACTGCATATAGAGTTAACTTTCATTGTGGCAAAAGTTAGCCACTGTACAACAAAGTATCCTTGAATCAACTGCTGACAAACCGGACAGACAGGACATGAAACAAAGGACTACTGATTCTTGCTAAAACAAGTGTGGTTATGGCTTTATCCAAAGGCATCTTCTGAGGCCAGAACAATATGGCACCATCCCTGAAGTGGCCTTCACAATCTGGAAAAGGTACAGTGCCATTTTCTTCAATGGCAGCTGAACAGGCAGTGGGCCGATGGCTTCTGATGTGCAATGGAACAGCAGCTGAAACAGTTATTCTTGAAGAGTAACTGAGCTCACGCCTCTCAATAGTAGACTGGCATTTAATAGAAGGGATGTGAAGAAGAATGGGATGCTGAGATGCAGCCACATATACACAGCCAAGAAGAATGGACATCTGAATTAAAAAACATCAACAATTTCCAGAATTTAAAATCCTGAATCATGACATGATACTAGTGGAATTCAGGTCTTTCTGGTACATGGACTGCTCTCACCCAATGTGAGGTCAAACTATTGATCTTGTGTAGATCCTACTTCACAAGTGAGTCTGTCAGATATGCTAAGCCTATAGGCTGAAGATGATGCCCCAACACTGTGGAGAAACCTCAGGTGACTGTCCAGGAAGCTAGCTGTTTCTCTCAACACACAATTTTTTTGGCAGCTGCTTGCATACGCTTTCTGTTTTTATTTTTTATTAGGTAATATTATTTTCCTTCTTTGATCTCTGAGGGATTTGAAGATTAATTAGTTATAGTTGAAGATTAATTAGGATAGAAAGTGAATTAGATACATTTTGGACTTACCAAAATAGGAGAGATAATGGAATTATTTTCTCTGAATTTGTCAAATACAAATGGACTAGACATTGTTTAGTAATTTATTACTTTTATATATTGTATATAGTTATTGTACTTTTGTACATAGTTTTTCTTATGTTAGTTATATCCTTTTTCCTTTTTTCTTTTTATTAAATAGAATAGGGGAAATATAGTGATATTTTATTTTATACTTAAATGTGATTTGTATGTAAATAAATAAAGTTGCCTGGGGGTCAGAGCTATTAGAGCCACAGCAAAACCTGCTTGGGGGTGGTGCATGCCTTTAATCCCAGCACTTGGTAGGCAGAGCTAGATAGATCTCTGTGTGTTCAAGGACAGAGCCAGCATTGGAGACACATGCCTTTAATCTCAATACCAACCATTGAAGACCTGGAGTTCTATACAGACACGCAGTGACTAGGAGTTCATGGGTTTTTTCTGCTTATTATCAGTGGACTACAAAGGTTACAGATGGAAATATAGGGGATGTAAGGAATGTGGTTGGGAGACAGTGTGTGACATGTCTCCCTGGACTCAATATCTTCCTACATAGCTGACCGTGTAGGAAGAGGGCCAATGCTAAGAGGTGAAATGAAAGCACAGTGAATGAGGAACAGGTACTGCCACTTCCCACTGACTTGTTGACCTTCGGAAATAAACTGAAATCCCTGAACTCTGTTTCCCTTATGTGTGAAATGAGGAAGGTAATATTTTTCATCAGGCTTGACTGAAGTTGCCTTTCCCTCATTGTAAAGTTATCATACTTTAGGATGAATAAGTAAATCACCAAATATAGTCTTATGAGTTCTAATTTTTGAAGAAAGTTTTGATTGAAAATAAATTGGTAGTTTCCAAGGCTTGTTTAATATAGTTTAATAGCATTGCTGTCTACTTGAAAAGTGTAGATATTTTAGTCTTTCTCACCAATTAAATGTCTTTAATATGCCTTATATGACTAACAGAAGATGTGTGCATTCAAGGTGATAAAATGTCATCCTGAATTATCTCTACAATTGTAAAAGAAATTCTAGAGTCATACTGAGATTTGGAAGACAATTTTTGTTTACTTGAGCAGAGGTCTTTAAATATTTGTGTATATCTCCTTTCTATAAAAAGTTGCTGTTTGAGAATGCACAGAGAATTTTGTAATTTTGTGTGGTGATTACCTTCTGTCAATAGCACTGTAAATACTTAGAGCTTTTAAAATACATTTTTTTTAACTAGAATAATACCCAAAATGTATCCATCTCCGTATTCTGCTTTTTTGAGATCCTCTCTGCTTTTACTTACAATTCTTTGTAAATGTTTTAAACATTTCCTGGCCATTTTTGCACATTGAGTCCATAGAGTTCTCCTCTTCTTGGTATTCTGGCTGAGCATGGTGGCTCTCATTCATTGGACAAATCACAACATCTGCCTGGGATTCAGGCTACCCAAGAGCAATGGCCGGTGTCCTTGAGCCGGAGAGCACTAACTAGTAACCATTGCCTTACACTTCAGAGACTGGAGAAGAAAAGCCCCTGTCTCTGTCTGTTTCTCTCTGTCTCCCTGTCTCTTTTAGTTCTCTCTCTCTCTCTCTCTCTCTCTCTCTCTCTCTCTCTCTCTCTCTCTCTCTCTCTCTCTCTTTCATGATTGACACTAACAAGAAGCACTTGTGGCATTTTCAAATTCATTTTCCCAGAATATGTTTGTTACATTGCTTGTCTTTTTTGTTTGTTTGTTTTGTTCTTTGAGACAAGGATCCTCTGTGCAGCCTTGACTCTCCTAGAACTAGCTCTGTAGACCAGGCTGCCCTCTAACTCACAGAAATCCAACTGCCTCTGCCCCCCCCCCCCGCAACTGCTGGGATTAAAGGCTTGTGCTACCACCACCCAGCCATTGCTTGTCTTTTAATTCATCTTTTCTCAGTGTCAACATTACATCCAGCCCCTTGAGAGCTGAAACTTTTCTCAGTGAGCCTCCCTGCACCTGTGCTCCTGATTTTTTATCTAGCACATCATGGTTCAATACTTCACTTTACATTTTTCTGGCCAATATCCTTAGTGGCTCCTTATCCTACTTGGTGTTATCAAAATTCCAGGGAAATGTTTGTCGGCTCAACTCCTCTTTCATTACCACTAATGATTGCTCTTTTCAGAGATAGAGTGTCACTGGTACAGGTCACTATGCTTGCCTATACAGTCATATGTTGTTCATAATGAGGACACAGAACTCATTATAATGATGTAACCATGTAGCCAGATATGAGACATCACCAATTGATAATATGATTTATCCATCTGGCTTTCTCTGTATAGATAGACTACTGATCCATTCATTCTTTTACAAAAGATAGCAGGAAACCACTCTGGAAAGCCATGGCTTTTCTGTCACTTCCTCTCCAGACACAATTGTGTTTTCTTGCCAATGCTTGTGATTTTAGACTGCTACCGACAGTCTCCAAGTTACACCTTCCTGAAGAGCTGTTGGTATTCTAGCTACTTTATTTATATTAAAGATTAAGTGGAGAAGTAAAACTCATAGATGTTAAGGAATTCATCAAAGGTCACACAACCATAAAGAGGGAGAGTTGGAAAGTTGAGTCAAGTACAAATGATTCCAAATCTAAGACTAACAGATTCTTGACAAACGTGCTCAGTAGGCTCTGCCTTGATTAAAAACACAGGAAATGTTCTTGAGTGACTCTCAGTGGTAGAGCACTTGCCCAGCACACATGAGTGTCTGAATCTCACCCATTGCACTCTAGAATATACCATAGTGTTATCGATGCTGAGCTTCTCCCTGAAATGAAGGTAATCTGGGGGCAGGGAGAACAAAAGAGAGTGTTTGAATTCCTAGACCTGAGAAAATATTACTCTTTTACAAACTGAAGATGTACATAAGGGTGGACATTTCCCAAAAAACTTAACTTCAATAAATCATTAGAACAAGCCAAGGGAGAGTTCAAGGATTGAATTTAGTTTCAGAGGCATTAGAGATGATGAGCCATGAGCAATGTAAGTAAATTCCTTGAATTTATTTTCTTAATACTGAGACTGTTTCCTACGTGCATAGATTTGAATGCAGAGGCCATAGCCTTGTGTCTCTGTCATTACTCACCAATTTTCTCCCACTTGCAGCTTCCTGGAGTGGGATCCATTTTGTACTGACCTGTATAGTCCAGAGAAGGTGGAAGACTTACATTGTGTATTAGTTCAAACTAAGTGGGGCTAGGGATTATTTTCAAGATGTGTCCACTTGAACTCTAATTCAGGATCACACTTTTGGTGTCATGTAGTCCTGAAACATTTGTACTGGCAAGTATTGTCACAAGTTCTGTGTCTTACACATACCCTAGATATAGCCTTTGCTGTATGTGTCAGGAACATTACTGATAGGAGCTCAGATGTAATCAGCAAATTGCTTGTTTTAGAGGCTGATGTTGTCATGGAGTCCAAGCAAAGAGACAAACTGGAGATTTGAAACAGATTAATTTTGATGATTCTTTTGACTTTGACCCTTATCTCAACTAAACTCATATGACTATGTCATTGGCATATTGGAAAGTACACAGGTGTACTGCAGAAAGCCAGTAATTTTAAGTATATCTAGTCACCATTCTGTCTAATAGTATGCCATACTATTTCTATATACAAATATGGTAATACACAGTTTACTTTTCATTTAATTTTTTGTAAATATGTATGTGTGTATGTTTATGTGTATGCACATGTGTACTCATGTGAATGGAGTCCAAAGATTACTTGTCTTACATCATTCTTCCATTTATTTTTTGAGGTAGAATCTGCCACTTAACATAGAGTTAATTGGCTAAGCTGGAAAATAAGCTTCAGGTATTTACTGATCTGCAACACTGTCCCCAGTGCAATGTTAGGATTAGAGCTGCAGATACTCAAACAGGGCTTTCATAGGTGGGTGTTGGGATCTGACCTTAACTCTTCATGTACACAAATGGCAGGCAATTTACCAATTGGGCCATCTTTCCAGCTCCTATAATAAATTTTCTTTCAAAATAAATTTTAAAGTGGGTGGGAACAAGAGGTGGAAGATGAAACTCTGGTAGAACACTTGCCTAGTATATGCAAGGCCTTAGGTTCAATTCCTAGCATTATATTAAAAATAAACTGAATAAGAACAAACTAACGCATCTGTAAAGGGAACTGTTTTCACTGTTGACCATCTTGATGCTTGCATGAAGCTTCAGTGATAAATTTGAGTCCATTGTTTATTACTCATTATTTTGGGAAGAGACTGTGTTACAGTACTATGATCACACAGTAAATTTTTAATAGGAAGACTGCTTAATTAAGGATATAGAACAACAGTAACTATAAACTTTGGCACTTTTTAAATGGTGTAAACCTCAGAATTATAATATTGTTTATTATAAATAATAATTTATTTCATGTTAGATCTTGTTTTATGTTTAATGTTCTGTTACTTTATATTTTACATGTCTTCATTGTTTCCCACCAGCCTGAATACTGGAGCATTAAAATATACTTTGACAAGTAGTAACTAAAGACTCATTCTATATTAAAATCTTCTTCTTTAATTACTATGAGGGACAGGGACTCTATATTTCCACAGCTACATAAATGGTAAAAACTTCAAAATTATTCATAAAACATTGGGCTGGTAATACAACACATTTAGGTTCCATCTCAGCCATGCAGAAATGATATATGGTGGCAGAAAACTCTAGTCCATGTGCTTCAGGGCTACAGGCAAGAGAATCAAGAGTTTAAGGTGCTATAGTGAGTATGGGGGTCAGCTAGTTTACACAGCATCCTTTGTCAAACCAAACAAATAAAAAATATTTGAAAATGTTAACAGTAATATGAGGAGCAGAAAGTGACCCCCTACAATATTGCAGTTCTTGTGCAAGCCTCTGATATTGAGACCCTTAGCACTATAGGTGTTTCAGTTCTTGTGTGGGCCAAGGAAGTACAGAATGTTCAGCCTTCCTCTGTGGTTAGACTTGCAGCTCCAAGGCAGGCTTGGATATTGGAATGTCTCATTCCTTGGCAGCTGAAATTTATAGGTCTTATGTAGGCCTAGGAAGTAGGGGAATTTTTAGCCATTAACACAAGCCAGCATTAGAGCTCTTAGCCTAAGACTGGAAACACCTATTACCTAAAGACTCAACTGCTGTATAGAACTTTCTGGTGTCCAGGGACAGTTGTTTCTTCTGTATGACATTTTAAAAGTCTCTCTTCATTTTCAGGCTCAGGTTTATTCCCTTTCCTGTTGCATCCCTTATTCTGCTCTTCTTTCTGCCCTAACAACTCTTGAACTGTTCAGCTATTTATTTCCTGTAGCTGTATAGACAGATGCCTTGCTTTGTTCACATTTCAATCTTTTGATACCTTAGCTGCCACTGTTGCCTCTTCTGGAACTATCCTGCCTCTGAGGTTTATCCCTGGGTTACTATCTTATCTCATATTATGAAGAGGAGGCAAGAATCATTTGAGAAGGATGGAGAAAGGGTTCAGTGGTTAGTAACACTTGCTGTCCTAATAAATGACCCAGGTTTGATTTACACTAACCACGTAGTAGATTACCACAATTTACAAATCAAGTTCTAGTAAATCCAACACATTGTCTGACCTCTACATACACAAAACAATTATATAGTACACATACATACATGCAGGCAAAAAACTTACATAAAATAGTAACCAAACATATATATATATATATATACATATATATACATATATATATATATATATATGTATATATATATGATATTTTTTGTTTGGTCAGGTGTTACAAACCAGAAAATGAAGTAAACTGTGAATTTCTGCTTAGTTATTAATTAAGCCTAAGTGCTTCATCTTATAGAACCAGTCACAGACTTAGAGGCTTATATTTTAGACCAGTCACAGCCTTGCCACTTACTACCAATCATTCATCAAAGATTATGTTTTGAACAAATCAGAACATTGACTCTTACAACCAACCATAGTAATTGAAGATTTTATTTTAAAACCAATAACAGAACAGTCTTGTTCTTAACAGAAACCAGAGTCATTTAAACTCGTGTTTTGTCCAATCACAGTCTTGGACCAATCAGAATCCATGGGTCTTATGTTCTCAACCAATCACATAGGACATGTGCATTCTGTGATTGCCTGGATACAGTAAACATAAGAGCAGTTGACTTCAACTCGGTGGTGAGGTAAGGTTAAGTCAACTGGTGCTGTGCTGTAAGGACAAATTATTGAGTTACTTTATGTTTAATGTTGTACCCTATCATTGAGACAGGGATGGTGACCTCACCAACTGTAAACTGTGGATTTGATAATAGCGTATCTGTAGTCTGAAGTTATGTAGTCAAGTACATACCTATCTGTGATCTTTAAGCTTAGTTGTCTAACTTGATCTTTATGAAATGGCTCTCATTTTCTCAAGTAATACTATTTATACAATAGTTCACTATCTCTGATATCCTCATGCCTTAAATTGGTAAATAGTACCAGACTGGCCTGTATTTTTAAATACTATCAAGTTTTATTATGAGTGTTAAATGGAACCAAAACACATGAAAGATGATATATGATTGATAAGGGATACATTATTGGTCATTGATACAAAATGATGGTAGATCATAGACAATAGATGATAATGTATAGATAGTAGAAGATGAAGAACTAAGTTAAAGAATAGGTGATAAATTGAAGAATGGGGTATAGAAGAAAGAAGAGAGATGAAAGCTGGCTAGATATATGATAGAGACTAGCTAAGGGATAGTTAATATATAGATGGAAGTTAGACAAAGGGTAGTTTGAGGATAAATGACAGATGAATAATAGACATAGTATAGCTAGAATATAGATGATGGATGGTAGTTACAAGACACCTAGAGGAAAGGTGATAGATGGAAAACAGATACAGGATAGCTAGAGGATGTATAATTTATAGATGTAAAACAAATAGTTGGAAGGTGGGCATAGATATGCTAGAAGATAAACCACAGGTTTAAGATATACAGAGGATATGTAAGGGAGAGGTGATAAAGGAAGATTGGCATAGGATATCTTGAGGAGGAATGATTGATAAATGAAAGACTAGGGAAAGATAGAGGCTAGATAGATGATAGATACAGCATAGCTGGGAGATAGATATTACATAAATGGAAAATAGTCACAAAAGAGGATAGATGAAAAATAGATTTAGGAAGATATATGGTAGTTAGAGAAAAAACGATTAATGATATACAGACAGGATAGCTAAAGGATAGATGATCCATATATGGAAGATAGGCTCAGGATTGCTAGAGTATAGGTGTTCCATCAATGGAAGATAGACACAGGATAACTACAGGATAGAGGAAAAGACAGACACAGTATAGTTAGAGGGTAGATAGGTAGATAGACATAGTAGAAGTACAGAATAGAGCTAGAAAGATGTAATATAGACACAGGATGTATGTATGACAGATTGTAGAAATTAGAGAGCTAGATACAGTGTAATAGATGACAGATATTGGATGATAGATACAGGATAGCTAGAGAATAGATGGTAGTGAAGAGGAAAGTAATATTTGGAATAACTATTGAGAATAGGTAAAAGATGGATGACAGATTGAAGATAATAGATCTGATAGGTATACAGTATATGTCGATAGTTCATCAATGATAGATGAAAATTAGACATGGGATGGCAAGAATATAAATGACACATTGAATGTAAACACAGATTAGGTAGATGATAGATTAAAGATAGAAAATGGTAGCTGAAAGAAAGATACAGTTTTGTCAGAGGATAGATTATTGATGTGAAATAAGTGAAAACACATGATGGCTTGAATATAGTAGATAGCTAAATAATATGTATAAATCCATGACAGTTGTTATTTATAGCATAAAATACAGACAATAGAAGATAAGTGATACATAGTACATAGAAGGTAGGTGTTATATAGATAAATGAGTGGTATATATATGGTAAATACATAACAGAAAATACAGAGGGGATTTATATACATATATAGACAAATGAAAGAGTATAGATAGACTTAATATCAAATAGAAGACAGCAGACAATTAATAGAAATATAGTTCATGATAGAAGAGAGATAATCAGTTGTTAGATGATACAAAATAGATGATGATATGTAGAAAATAAATGGTAGACAAAGGATCTTGGATAGATAGATGGTAGATAGTTGAAAGATGACATATAGAAGAGACAGATTTTAGATGAGACAAGATGGGATAAGTGGAGCATAGAAAGTTGATAGGTACTAGATAAAGCACAGGTAGATGCTACAGATTGTAGAAACATGATTACTACATAAAACATTGGTCTGATTTAGTTTTAGAATCCACCTCTACCTGACTGCAAATGGAATGAGAGCAGCAACCAAAAATGAAGAGATAGGAATGCACAACTGTTGTACATGGCAAAGCCTTGTGCCCTGCGCCCTGTTTTTAGATGGGAAGAAAGGGTTGAAGGTGAAAGTCTGCTAGAACACTTGAGTAGTATATGCAAGGCCCAGTTCAATTCCTAGCATCATATTTAAAATAAAGTAAATGGGAACAAACTAACCCATCTTTAAAGAGAAGTATTTTCACTGTTGGCCATCTTTCTGCTTGCTTGTAACTTCAGTGATAAGTTTGAGATGATAGGTTATTGCTCATTGTTTTGGGAATGTACTGTGTTACAGTACTACTATCTCACAATAAATTATTTTTTATAGGGAGGCTGCTTACTCTGGACTATAGAACAACAGTAGGAATAAAATTTGCTGTAGCTGGAAGTTATCCTGTGTCCCAGACCACCAGTAGTTGGGACAAATCTCTCCCACTTGTTTTCCCCAAGTAAACACACAGAGCCTTATATTAATTAGTCCTGCTTGGCCATTAGCTCAGGCTTATTACTGACTAGCTTTTACACTCAAATTGACTCATAATTCTTATTTATGTGTATCCATGTGGCTTGGTACCTTTTCTCAGTTCTGCCTTGACATCTTGACATCTTGCTTCATCTGTGTCTGGTTGGAGACTCCTGACTCAACCTTCCTCTTTCCAGAAATCTCCTTGTCTGCTTATTCCACCTATACTTCCTGCCTGGCAACTGGCCAAGCAGCATTTTATTTCTCAACCAATCATAGAAATACATTCCCAGCATAAAGAGCAACATCACCCATTATTTCCCCTTTTCTTTCCCTTTAAAAGGAATGTTTGAACCTCAACATAGTAAAATTACATATAACAAAACATTTATCAGGCAAGAATTATAATATCCAGTCTTTTAGTGTAAGGCAATATTAAAGAAAATATTTCATCTATCCTATATTTGTGAATCTAAAGCTTCATATCTAATTTATCTTATATCATAACCAAGGAAAATTATAACGTAGTCTTCAACTAAATCAAAGACCTCAGAAGGATATAATATTACCTAAGTAAACAGCAAGAGCATTGCAAGCAACTTCCAAAAATCAGTAATGATGGAGACAGCTGGCTGACTGGACATTCATCCAAAGTTCCTCTGCAAACTTGGGGCATCCATTTTCAGTCCATAGTTCTATTCTCTCAGTCATTTTTCCCTCTGTGTCCTATAGCATTCCAAAATGGCAGGGGTAATTCACTTCAAGTTTAGGTAGCCATGCTCCCTGCTGTCTCTGGGAAGCAGTGTGTCAGTGTCTCCATCTAGTAGCATATAACCCAGAGACTTTTTTTACTAGCAAAATATAAATCCATCATGCAGCATACTGTTTAGCTTGGAGATGCTTCTTTGTGACATGGCAGGAATCTGCTATGTTATTTTACTCAAGCCTGTGTGCTGTAGGCCTGCCACAGTCAGGGGACACAACATTGTACCTAGGCCTGGCATGAGCGACATGAACTAGGAAGGTGCTCCTAGCTACATTTATAATACCTTCTTAAGCTCTTTTAGGGTTTAGGTGGAAACTATTGCAACCACATGTGGTTGCCAATTGTAGTTGAAAGATTTGCTGTGTTCTCCCAGTTCCATAGCCACTCAGACCCAAATAAAAACACAGAGGCATATATATGTATATGTATATGTATATGTATATGTATATGTATATGTATATGTATATGTATATGTATATGTATATATATATGTGTGTGTGTGTGTGTGTGTGTGTGTGTATTATACTATTATACCATATTATACTATGACTATAGCAGCCTTCTTGCCACCTAGGTCTTATATCTTAAATTAACCCATTTCTGTAAACCTATATTTTGCCTCAAGGCTAATGGCCTACTGGTACTTTTATACCTTGTTCCTCATGGTAGTGGCTGGCAGCTTCTCCTCTGCTATATTTTCTCTTATCTATATGTTTGGATTTCCTGCATGAATCTAAGCTACCTTGTCATAGGCCAAACTGTTTATTTATCAACCAATCAGAGCAACACATATTCCCAGCAAACACATAGACATGCAGAACACTTTGCCTCTGGTTTTAATGGTATTAACCTCAGAATTATAATTCTTTTTATTATAAATAAAATTAATTTTATGTATAGATCTATTTTTATGTATTCATAAAATAATGATAATAATAACTTCTGTTTCATTATATTTTACATGTCTTCATTTTTCCCTAAAGCCTGATTACTGGTGCTTTATAATAATGATACCTAGTAAGTAAAGCCCCATTCTATTTTATACTCTTGTTACTAAATTTCTATGGGGATTAGGGATTTTTTTTAATTTTTCACAGCTACAGAAATGGCAAAAACATCAAAAATTATTAATAAAATATTAGGCTGGTGATATGACTCATTTGGTGTAGCTAAGAGTTTTATCTCCAGGTCCCACTAAGCCCTGCCAGTCCCACAGCTCACTTATAAAATAAACAAACAGACTCTTACATTACTTATAAACTGTATGGCCGTGGCAGGATTCTTATTAACTATTCTTATATCTTAAATCAACCAATTTCTATTCATCTATAAGTTGCCAAGTGGGTCATGACTTACCAGTATCTTAACATCTTCTCATGGCAGCAGCTGGCAGTGTCTCTCTGCCTCAGCCTTCCACTTCCCAGAATTCTCTTTTCTGCTTGTCCTGCCTATACTTCCTACCTGGCTACTGTCCCATCAGTGTTTTATTTATTAATCAGTCAGAGCAACACATTTAACATCCCACAGCAATTTGGAATCCATCTCAGCCATACAGAAATTGTATAAGGTGGCAGAGACTTCTAATCCATATATTTGGGAGATAGAGGCAGAAGGATCAAGAGTCCTATAGTGAGTTTGAGATTCAGCTAGCTCACATGGCATCCTTTGTCAAAGCAAACAAATAATACAAAAAAAATTAAAATTTAAAAATATCTACAGTAATATGAAGAGCAGGATGCAAGACTCTCTAGTATTGCAGATCTTGTGCAAACCTCTGATATTGAGACCCTTAGCCCTATAAGTGTTTCGGTTCTTGTGTGGGCCAAGAAAGTAGAGAATGTTCAGCCTTCCTCTGTGGTTAGACTTGCAGCTCCAAGGCAGGCTTGGACATTGAAATATCGCATCGCTTGGCAGCAGACATTTATAGGTATTATGTACGCCTAGGAAATATGGCAATTTCCTAGGCATTAACAAAAGTCAGCATTAGAAATCTTAGCCCAAGATTGGAAACACCTCTGAACTAAAGACTTGACTCCTCTATGAAACCTTTCTGGTCTCCAGGGACAGTTGTTTCTTCTGTATGAAACTTTAAACATCTATATCCTTCTTCAGGCTCATGTCTATTCCCTCTCTTGTCGCCTCTCTTATTTGGCTCTTCTTTTTGCCCTAGCCACGCTTGAACTGTTCAGCTATTTTTTTTCCAGTATCTGTGTACAGTATTTATATTTCAATGTGTTGATACCTTTGCTGTCTCTACTGCTCTGCTGCCTCTTCTGGAACTATCCTTTCTCTGAGGTGTATCCCTAGGTTACTATCTTAATTCATATTATGATGAGGAGGCAAGAAAATATCACTTGAGGAAAATGGAGAAATGGTTCTGTGGTCAGGAACACTTATTGCCCTAGCAAACAATGCAGGTTTGATTCCCAGTACATACATATTGGCTCTCAACTATTTGTAAGTCATAGGACATCCAACACATTGTTCTTACCTCTACATATACCAGGCATGCACATTGTACACAGACATACATGCAGGCATAAAACTTACATAAAATAATCATCAAATATACGTATACATACATATACATACACACACACAAATAGATATAATGTATATATATCACTTAAGAGATATCTTTTATTTGGGCCAGGTGTTACCAATCAGGAAAAGCAGTAACTTGTGAATGTCTCCTTAGTTGTTCATTAAGCCCAACTTCTTTGCCTTGTAGAACAAGTAACAAGCATGGAGGCTTATATATATACACCAATCACAGACTCGCCACTTCATCAAAGTTCATGTTTTTAACAAATCACAATGTTGACACTAGGACCAACCACAGTAATTGAAGTTTTTATTTTTATACCAATCACAGTCTTGTTCTTAACAGACACCAGAGTCATTTAAACTTGTGTTTTGTCCAATCACAGTCTTGGACCAATCAGAATCCATGGGTCTTATGGTCTCAACCAATCACATAGGACCTGTGCATTCTGTGGTTGCCTGGATACAGTAAACATAAGAGCAGTTGACTTCAACTCGGTGGTGAGGTAAGGTTAAGTCAACTGGTGCTGTGCTGTAAGGACAAATTATTGAGTTACTTTATGTTTAATGTTGTACCCTATCATTGAGACAGGGATGGTGACCTCACCAACTATAAACTGTGGATTTGATAATAGCGTATTTCAGTTATATCAGTTTATAGTTTAGTCTGAAGTTATGTAGTCAAGTACATTCCTATCTGTGATCTTTAAGCTTAGTTGTCTAACTTGATCTTTATGAAATGGCTCTCATTTTCTCAAGTAATACTATTTATACAACAGTTCACTATCTCTGATATCCTCATGCCTTAAATTGGTAAATAGTACCAGACTGGCCTGTATTTTTAACTATCAAGTTTTATTATGAGTGTTAAATGGAACCAAAACACATGAAGGATGATATATGATTGATAAGGGATACATTATTGGTCATTGATACAAAATGATGGTAGATTATAGACAATAGATGATAATGTATAGATAGTAGAAGATGAAGAACTAAGATAAAGAATAGGTGATAAATTGAAAAATGGGGATATAGAAGAAAGAAGAGAGATGAAAGTTGGCTAGATATATAATGGAGGATAGCTAAGGGATAGATGATAGATAGAAGGAAGATAGACAGGATAGTTAGAAGATAAATGACAGATGAATAATAGACATAATATAGCTAGAATATAGATGATAGATAATAGTTACAGAATAGGTAGAGGAATGAAGATAGATAGAAAACAGAGGATAGGTAGAGGATATATAATAGATGTAAAACAAGTATATGGAAGTTGGGCATAGACATGCTAGTAGGTAAAATACACGTAAAATATATACCCAGGATAGGTAGAGGAGAGGTGATAGAGAAAGATCAACATAGGATATCTTGAGGATAAATAATTGATAAATGAAAGACAAGGAAAAGCTGGAGGCTGGATAGATGGTAGACAGACACAGGATAGCTGGGTGATAAATGCTACATAGATGGAAAATGATAAGTGAAAAATAGACACAGAAGAGGATAGATAAAAGATAGATGGAAGGAAGATATATATCGTAGTTAGAGGATTAATAATTAATGGTAAACAGACAGGATAGCTAGATGATAGGTGATTTATATATGGAAGATAGACTCGGGATTGCTACAGTGTAGATATACACAGGATAACCACAGGATAGACGCAATGATAGACACAGGATAGTTAGAAGGTATATAGGTAGATAGCCATAGTAGAGCTACATAATAGAGATAGATGGAATTTAGGCACAGGATGTATGTATGACAGATTATAGAAATTTGAGAGATAAACAAAGGGTAGCTAGATGACAGATGGTGGATGATAGACACAGGATAGCTATAGGATAGACAGTAGTTAAATGAAGATAATAGATTAATCAAAGTCTTAGAATAGGTAGAAGATGGATGAAGGATGAAAAATATTGGTCTCTTAGGGATACAGTATATATAGTTAGTTCATCAGTGATATACAGAAATTAGAGACAGAGAGCAAGACTATAAATGGTATATATAATGAAAGCACAGAATAGGTAGATGATGGATTAAAGATAGAAGATAATAGCTTAAAGATAGAAACAGGTTTGTAAGAGGACAGATTATTGATGGGAAATAAGTGAAAAACAGAATGACTTGAATATAGTTAATAGCTAGATGATCAGTGTAAATCCATGACAGATGTTATATACAGCATAAAATACAGGCAATATAAAATAAGTGATACATGGTAGATAGAAGGTAGAAGTGCTGGAGGGATAGCTCAGCCGTTAAAGGCTAGGCTCACAACCAAAAATGTAAGAAGGTAGGTATTAAAAAATGAGAGGTACATATATGATAAAAACATAGCAAATAGAAAATAGAGTTGATTTATATACATAGATGATAGAGTTTAGACAGATTTGATAGATAATAGATGATAGGAGATATGTGATAGAAATATAGTTCATGATAGGAGAGAGATAATCAGTTGTTAGATGATAGAAGATAGATGATGATATATAGAAAAGAAATGTTAGACAATAGATGATGGAAAGATGTTAGACAATAGATGATGGAAAGATAGATGGTAGATAGTTGAGAGATGACATATCAAAGATAGGTTATAGATGAGAGAAAATGGGATAAATGGAGGATAGAAAGTTAATAGGTGATAGATAAAGCACAGATAAATGCTGTATATTGTAGAAAGATGATTACTTGGTAATACATTGCTCTGATTTGGTTTTAGATTCCACCTATACCTGACAGATAAATGGAGCGTGAACAGCAACAAAAAAAGAAGTAAGAATTCATAACTGTTGTAGATGGCAAAGCCCTGCCCCCTGTTTTTATTTCAAATCTAGCCAAATAGACTTTCTGAGGAAAGCCTGGCTCTCTCTGGAGAAATATGGCCTCTTTCTTGGGTTTTCCACTCTGTTGCACTCAATTGCATTGGAACACCTAGTCAGACTTATTGTTATTAAAGCAGGTGAAAACAGATGTAAAGCAAAAACCATTACACTCAAGTGAATTTAGGTTTACTTCAAGTAATTGCTAAACTACAGCTCCAGGCATGGTGTCGGACTGTGCTGAGGAGACATAGAAATAGATTGGTCTCTGCTTTTAAGAGCCTCACCATCATTTCATTATTTTAAATAGAATTTTGATTTATTTGCTTTCTTGTTCATATATTACTTATTTCAAAGCCTAGCTCATGTGACTTATCCCAAAATTTACCTCAAATCCTCAATCCTCCTGCCTTCCCATCTGAGTATTGGGATTAAGGCCATTTGCTGACATATTCTGCTACAGTAGTTATTTTGTGTATTGAAGACACTGGATGCTTAATTAATGCAAAAGTCTATCTTTCTGTCATCTTAGTCCCATTGAGGCACCATGTGAATAATTTGGCTCAGCCTTACTCTTCAGGAAGCTCACTCTTCACATTTCTGTTGATAGGATGTCCTTTAAATGTACCCAGAAGCCAACACAGGAGGATCTTTCCAATATGCTGAAGAAACTTCGGGAAATGATGGATAAGGTTGGAAACGGACCCTCTAGTCCGAGAATCAGAACACGACCTGCAAGATGTCAGGCAACTATTGCCTCTGCATCTACCTCTTCACCTTCTGATCCAAGAGGTTTGACACAGGCCCATTTCTTCCATGTGCCATTGCTGACTTGAACGCAACACAAACCTCACCGTGCTTCAAGTGTCTTAGGGAACAGAGTATTGGTTGAAGGAGACCTTGAAGTACTTTTGGCTACACAGTTTGTTTCTCTCTATTCATAAGGCTTTGTTTTGCTTTGTTTCTTTTCTGCTCAATGCATAAAATATTCCCGAGGCTTGTGCAAGAATGGAGCTTACTAGAAGCATATATGGAAAATAGTAATGTCCATTTATGTGGACCTGTAAGATGATAATTATGTCATCGGGCACATTTAGTTAAGGACATGAGATGGCTTTATGCTAATAAGCAGATAATCTAACTCTCCTAATCTTAAGTGAAACAACTATTTTCCTGACCACATTATTCCTCTAGGAGTTTCTCTGTTTCTATGTCCTCTCTGTAGTTAAACTTCCCTTAATATTTGTTAGGCCTTGTGTCCACTCCTTCACATTGCATTAATTCTTCAGCACTCTTCTACAATGCTATAGCTGCTACCACTCTTCATTTATTGCACTGAAGCTACACACCCTATTCTCATTGCCTCTTTAGTGAAGACACTCGAGGTATTCTTGCCCCAAAATATTCACTAAGGGCATGCTGTGAGACTCCTGCCCTAAATTCAGAATCACCCAGCACAAGGGTTGTATACCCTGAGTCTTTCTCTTTTTCTTGTGAGTAGAGGAGCTAATTCTTATGGATGCAAAGCATAGAGATAGGAGGTTGTGTTGCTGAATTGCTTTGCTGATTCATATCAAGGAGGAGGGGTAGTAGGGCTGTGAGGAGGAGGAGCAGAAGACAAGCTCAAGTGTGCTGCTCACTGAGCAGACCTGGAGATTGGGAGCAAAACAGGGACAATTGTTGAGGCTTGAAGATTCTCCAGTGAAAAACCTTTGTCCAGAAATGAAATGAATACAGTTCCAGTTTTTAGGTAGCGACTGGTAGTATGAGTCTATGAATAGTTCTTAACTTGACATATTATGGATCCTGAATTTTGACAGAACCAAAAAGAAACCAATAACTTGGGTGATTTTCAGTTGCCTCATTTCTTTCTTTTTGAGGATTGGTACTCCAGAGTTGGAGTCTTTTTGATAATATTAATTATAACTTTAGTCTGGCAAGATGGCTCAGTGGTTAAAAGCACAAGGCATGCAAACCTGAATACTTGAGTTTCATCCTCAGAACCCATATGAATGTGGAAGTACAGAATCAACTTCTAAAAGTTGTCTCTGACCTCCACATATGAGCTATGGAATTTGCCTGCAACATACATTCACAAAATAATAAAATATTTTCCTAAATTATAAGTTTGAGGAATATAATATTGATTGCTAATTATCTTAATTCAATACCTCTCCATTCTTTTCTGAAAAGGAGTGTTAAATGTAAGAACCAACTTTGACCAATATAATGTTCCTGTCTTCAATACCTATGAAGAATTTCATAAGACAGTTATTCAGGTAAGGGTGCTTTTGTTTGTTGGTTACTTTACATGTGAATCACTACAATGCAAGATGCACTACAGCACTTTTCTTTTTTTTTTTTTTTTCTTTTTCGAGACAGGGTTTCTCTGTGTAGCTTTGTACCTTTCCTGTAACTCACTCTGTAGCCCAGGCTGGCCTCAAAGTCACAGAGATCCACCTGCCTCTGCCTCCCAAGTACTGGGATTAAAGGCGTGCACCACCACTGCCCGGCTACTACAGCACTTTTCAAAGAATAGCTGGAAGAGTTATGCATATGCTTTCAAATAATGCAACAAGTGTTATAACAATATATGTTCCTGCCGGGCGGTGGTGGCGCACGCCTTTAATCCCAGCACTCGGGAGGCAGAGGCAGGCGGATCTCTGTGAGTTCAAGGCCAGCCTGGGCTACCAAGTGAGCTCCAGGAAAGGCGCAAAGCTACACAGAGAAACCTTGTCTCGAAAAAAAAAAAAAAAAAACCAAACAAAAAAAACCAATATATGTTCTTAGATGAAACCTAAGCCACACGGGGACATTTTATGTCCTTTCAAGCACTTTTATTAAAAAGAAATTTTTGTTGATATACTGAAATTTGTGTTGTTAAGAGGCCTCAAAATATATCACTTGAAATCATTCAATAATTTTATGAAACAAAATGCATGCTTGAACATTGTGGTTTGTGCTGTGAAACTGGGATAATTCCTTCCTCTACCACCTTTTAGCTTCTGACAGATGTTAATAACTTTCCTTCATTATATTGACTCATGAAATGAAGTGCATGGTTTTTAAATTTCAACTGAGGCTAGGGGTGTAGTTCACTCACAACACTTGCCTAGCATATGCAGAATCCTGGATTCAATACCATGACAAAAATAAAAGTAGCATAAAACATTTGACTAACACTTAACGATTCTGGGATTTGTCAGTTGTTAGTTATATGCTACAAATATCTCTTCTCACATGAATCTTTGGCTAATGATACACTCAAACCTGTTTCAAACCACATAAGTTAAAAGAGAATATTTAAAATTAATGGTTCAGTTCTTTAGTGATCATTGTATGATTCAAATCTTCTACTGTTCATGAGTCATCTTTGGTAAATTTTATTTCCTAAGAATTTTTATATCCCATCACTTTCAATGTTACTGGCATAAAATTGATGATAATATTTTCTATTCATATTTGTTATGGCTGACACTTCTGTAATGACATCTACTTTTTGTTCTTAAGATTGTTTGTGGGCCTGGAGAGATAGATCAGCAGTTAAGAGCACTGGCTACTCTTGCAGAGGATCAGAGTTTGATTCTTAGGACCTACAGGACAGCTCATAACTATCTGTAACTCCAGTTTCAGGGAATCTGACACTGGCTTCTGGCCTCTTTGGGCACCAGGCACACACATTGTACACAGACATACTTGCAGGAGCAAACCACTCATACATATAAAACAAAAATATTTTTTAAGAAGATTGTGCTTTTCACTTTGCAAATCACTTCATCAGAGGTTTATTACCAGTATTGTTCTTTTCAAATAATTGGACATTTTACTTTCTTTTTTAAGGGTCTATTGTATCTTTACATTTTGCTCTTCACTTCTATTCTGTCTCTACAAATTTGATTATTTTAGAGATTTATTTATGTCATAATATAGAACCTTACATTCTTCTTTTTCCGGGTGGCTTATTTCACTCACTAAAATATTTATGTGATCCATTCATGTTGTAGCTGATCACAGAATTCTCTCTGAAGGCTGAATAATAGTCACTTACATGTTATATAACATTTTGCAGAGGCTTTTATCTGTAAGTTGCTTGGAATATGTGTTAATACTTCTCTGTGGCTAAATCAAATAGTTGAGTTAGAGAGCTATATGAAAACAAGAAGCTTGATGTTGCATTGGTAGTGTAGTGGTTAGCATAGCTGTCTTCTAAGAAATGAGGCTAATTTAGCTGCAAGTTGAAAATTGTGTCCTCTTTTAATGGCCTCTTGGCTGTATCATTTGTGAGATGGCTTCACAGTGGAACTGGCTTCATATGTGAGAGGGAACAATCATACTGTAAATCAGAAAGCCAGATCGTGGGGATCTGGCTTGTTAGTCTTCTTCTGTAACAAACACCTGTTAGGAAACAACCACAGTCTCATAAGAACTAAATCAATTACTAATGAGGGAAGTATCCTCAGTGTCCTCCCACTAGGCCTCTCTTTGTTTTTCAAGACAGAGTTTCTCTGTGTATCTTTGCACCTTTCCTGATTCTCACTCTCTAGTCCAGGCTGGCCTCGAACTAACAGAGATCTACCTGCCTATGCCTTCTGAGTGCAGGCATTAAAGGCATGTGCCACCGCCGCCCGACTAGGCCTCTCCTCTTAAATACTTTACCACCTCTCCCACTGTACATTGAGGATCAAGCTTCCAGTACATGAATGCTTGGAGGACTGACCATATCCAAACCATACCAGATTGCTTCCAACTTTTGGCCATTGTGAATAATGTTGCTGAGAATGTGGATGAACACAGCCATTTGAGGCTCTGCTTTCAACTCTTTCTTCTGTTTGTCCAGAAGTAGAAACACCGGAGTCTATGATGTCCTCTAATATTTTGAGGTATGGCCATATAGTTTTCTACAGCTTCTTCATTTTAACCTCTCAGTGACAATACACAGGGATTCACATTTCTTCACAATCTTCTCAAAGCTTGTCGTCAGAGTCTTGTCTTCCATTCTAGTCCTTTTCCATTTGTGTTTGCTTTGTATTTTGTTACTGGGCTTGGGTACCAGGGACTTGAGCATCTGGCAAGTACTCTACCAACATAACCACATGCTCAAGCTATCCGGTTGTGTTTTACTGTGCAATTTAACCTCTGCTTTGATGTTTTCTTTCCCTTTATGCTGAAGATAGAACCCAGGGCCCCATACATTCTAAGGAAGTGTTTTGCCACTGAACTACAATCTCAGCTCCTGAATTGATATTTTTATGATAATTTCTTTAGAAAACCTTTTGCTTATGTTTCACATCTCTGACCAGTTTAGTGTCTTGGGTTCACTCAAATTTTTTAAAACCCTTGTCATGTGTGTTCCAATATTCAGCACTCTTTTTGTGTCTTAATACTCCAATTTTTTTAAATCTCATCCTTCATTTTACTGTTTCTATACACTCTTCATTTATAATAGATTTCCATTCCCTGTGTTTGCTATTTTGTTTTTACTATGAGATCCTTTATTTGTAACTATCTGTCTGCATGAATTCTGTGAGCCTGTTTATTAAAATAAACATTTTATTGCAGAACAGGGCTAAGAACTGCTTTGAGTGACATATTAGATTGGAGTTGTTGAAGATCACACATGCAGTTGCTGGATTGTAGGTAGCTCTATTAAAGTGCATATGGACATCTGATTAGTACTTCCTAAGACAGCCCATCTTTAGTTATCCTCTTCTTAGAATTGAAACTGAGGCAGGCACACACATGTCCACATCTCCTTTGAACAATCTTTTGGAATTTCCCATGCTCTAGATAACACCTTTTTGGAAACCTGGCTTCACACCATGGTTTCTGACTTCCTGTACTATCTGTTAACACACCTTTGCTTTATTCCCAAGCTCTAAGACATCTGTGATGGACAGGTTTTCCAAGTCTCTAACATTCCTTTATGTCCTAGTGCCCACATTCATACTAGTCTGAGGTATGTTTCTCTTACTTTACTATGAGCTTGGTCCTAGTATTGAAAGCAAGTTCATTATTTTATTAGCATACATTAATTGCATGAAATAGTCAGTTTCACTATGACATTTTATACATTTATACAATGTATTTTGATCAAATTTGCATCCCATTACCCTCTCTTGTCCCTTCACCTTCTCATTGACCGCTTTCTACCTCCCACCTACTCTAGCCTTCTACTATCATAACTTGGAGGAAAAGGATTTCATGACACCACATATTTCCCTGAGAATTAATAGTAAACATAAGCTAAGGGAGAGCAGATCATGAGTCCTCAGCTGTTCCTAAGGGTCTCTAGGCACTTATTGGTTGCTAAGGGAACAAGAGACATTTTCTTCAAGCTGTAGCCACTGGAAATGTACTCAAACACCTATACTGAACCCCTTACCCATGCTCCTGTTAGCAGCCCTAATGAAACGTATAGAATCAATCCTGAAAACATTTTTATGGATTAAAAAATTCATTTAAGTGTTATAAACAAGGAAGTATTTGTCTACATATTATATCCATTATACAGAAGAAAAGGGATGGCAGTAATCATCTTTATAAGTAGATAACAAGACTAAGCACAAATGAAAGTGCCCTTAAAAATTCTTGGTATTTAAAATTAAATATACTTGTAGTGTGCCAATCTAGACACAGAACTTAATCTTCCTAGCTTGTGATGGAGAATTTAGTGTTTGTTGGGTGTACATTGAAATTTGTTTGTCTAAGTGACACATCATTTGATAAGTATCTCATGCTTAAGTTTAAGTAGATTCTGTGTAGGAGGCAGAATAACAGATTTTTTAATTAAGTATGTGTCCACTTCATTGATATGTAAGCAATACACATTTTCAGTATTCTGTTAACATTATTTATAAACTTATAAATAAAGCTATTATTTTATAATTGTTGCACTATTTGATTTTGTTATTATTCTCTTTACTAGTCATTTGAAAACATTTCAATTGTGCTGAACATAGATGGAAAAGTTGTTTTTATATCGCAGAATGTGTTACCTCTTCTTGGCCATCGACCAGTAAGTGTTTCCAGCTTTTGGGAAAAGGGTCAGATGGTTTGCTGTCTTGGGGGTATTTCTTTTTAGCTTCATATAACTCATTGATGTCCAACTATGCCCATTTAATTATGGCATCTATCGTAGGTCTAATTTTTCCGTATTTAAATTCTTGTTTAATTTATTTTAAAAAACTTAAATATATTTATTTTATGTGTATAAACATTTTGCCTAAAGTTATGTCTGTGTACCCTGTACGAGCCTGGTTACTGGAGAGGGCAGAAGAGGGCATTGGGTCCCTTAGATTTGGAATCACAGACAGTTGTGGGCTGTTATGTGGGTGCCAGGAACTGAATCCAAGTCCTATACAAGAGTAATAAATACTGTTAGTAGCCAATCTATCTCTCCTGCCTACCTCCCTTTCTGTAAATATACATTGTAACTACTAAGTAGTTATACATACCTTTACTTTTTTATTATTTATTTTTAATTTTTAATTTTTTGTGTATGTGAGAATATATATGTCACACATGTGAAAAAGCCTTCAGAGGGTTTTGGCTGCCATGGAGCTGGAATTCCAGACAGTTGTGAGCTGTCTGACACAGGTGCTCTGAACTCAACTGGGATCCTCTGGAAGAACACTGAGTCCTCTTAACTTCTGAACCATCTCACCAAGCCCCTCATCTCTATCTTTATATTGAAGAGTAAATTATGACTAAATCAGCCACTCTCCCATTAGTTACTGCTGTCTACTACTTATTCTCAGGGACAGGGGTAGGATCTCATGAGTGCCTCCCCTTAGCTACTGTTAACTATCTGTAAACCATCAGGGAGGAACAGAGCCTTTAATTACTGTTAACTACCTGTAAATTCCCAGGGAGAGTATGTTTTCATGAGATCCTCCCTCCAGGATATGATAATATAATTGGAAGGGGTTAGCTGCAAGGAGGAAAAGGGTTGGTGAGAATGAGAAAGGATAAGAAAAGGTAATGGGATAATCTTCCTCAATAAAATCTGTGTCATTTGGTGATGTTGTTATTCATATCTGAGTGGTTTTCACTGTATATTCCACATTACACAAAGTTGCCTTCTGAACCAGAGAGCTATAGCACTTGGGCTTAAAGCATGGGAATCAATAAAGTTTAACAGATATACAAGAGTTACATTGAAAGTAGATTAGAAACTACTCTACAGCAAACTCCAATATTGTTCACTTTTTTCCTAATTAATTAAATGAAATTCATTCTTAGCTGAAATTAGTTACTTCTTCCTACTACATGAGGATGTCTTATACTAAGAGTGCTAGCTATAATATTATTCTGATTGTTTTATGTAATTTGTCCAGAAGTTTTATGCCCTTTACTATCTGTGGTAAAACACTTACACATATATATGCACATGCATACACACATATACACACATCCACACACACATATACACACACATATGCACACACATGACACATAAGGTAAAGTATCTGGGTATGTGGTTTTAAGCAGAGGCCTTAAAGAATGTGTACTTGATTACTTGAGACTTGTGTGTATAAAAATAACAGTATAAAACTGAGAATTCAGTTTAGTTAGTACAGTGCTTGCCCACCATACACAAGGCTCTGATTTTGATCCCAACACCACATAAACTGGGAGATGAAGGCTGGAAGGTGAGAATTTTAATCATTTATGTCTATGCTATGAATTTGAGAGCAGCTTGGGATTCATGAGACAATGTCTAAAATACATAAATAAAAATATTTTTATATAAACACTAAAAGGGAATGAAATGGTGTTATGTTTATCAGACAGGGTTGAGAAAGTATACCTAAAGCACTATTTTATTATTTTATGTGCCTTTTCAATAAATCTAATTGTTGGCCGGGCGGTGGTGGCGCACGCCTTTAATCCCAGCACTCGGGAGGCAGAGGCAGGCGGATCTCTGTGAGTTCGAGGCCAGCCTGGGCTACCAAGTGAGCTCCAGGAAAGGCACAAAGCTACACAGAGAAACCCTGTCTCGAAAAACCAAAAAAAAAAATCTAATTGTTATACATTTTTCATAATCAATTAAAATCTGAGAAGCTACACAGAGTCATTCTCCTGGGTAATCCTTAAGCAAACAGACCTTTCCATACATAAAGTTCATCACGGGAAGAGTCTCTCAGGCTTTAGAAGTTTGGAGACAGGAGTTCATGGCATTGAAGAAGATTGGCCTCTGTTTCCAACCTGGGGCTCTTGCAGAGATTCATACCCTTTCTTGGGCCTTATCTGCTTTTCTGATGTATGTGTACTCTGAAAAAAAACATGTTTCTTGTCAAGATTATCAGCAAATAACACTGAGCAGGGTAAATTCTTTTCTTCTTGTGGAATGACTGAGACAAAACTGTCAAACAGAATGTGTTGAAATAGCTATTCAAATTTCTCTTTTGAAAACCTCATTTATTTTGCTGTTATTTCTTGCTTCATAAACCTTAAATACCTTGAACTTTCTGCCCTGTGTAATGAGAAGACTGAATGCCAGAGATAGAAAAAAGAAAATGAGTCTAATCTTTGCCTCTTTATTCTCTCCCTGCCCCTCCCTCCTTTCCCCACTCTCCTCCCAATTTCCGTGTATTTGTATGCATACACTCACACATGGGTCAATGCTATGATTGCTAATATCCACTATTTTAGTTGGTGATTGATCATAACTCTTATTGCAGCCCAGGTTGATCTTGAACTCATGATGATCATTCTACCTTGCCTCTAAAATGCTGGGGTTACAGGTATTAACCAGCACGTATCTAGCAGGGATGTGTGTGTGTGTGTGTGTGTGTGTGTGTGTGTGTGTGTGAGTGTGTGTGTGTGTTAAGAGCAATTGAAAGCAAGGCCTTGTCCATACTAGGTGAGTATAACTCCTACTGAGCTAATCTCCAGCTCTCTGAAATTTTTATGATGATATCCCCATTTCTTCTACTAATGCAAGTGATAGTGACACCACTTGTTTTATATTTCACATCACATTTGCTGTGCGTATCATTTTGAAATTCTCTGTTTTTTGTAAGTTTAAAAAGTTAACATACAGTCTGGTTATACTTTCCTTTGCATGTAATGTCCACTTATGAGTGAGTACATAGGTTCTGAGTCTGAGTTACCTCTCTCAGCATGATATTTCCTAGTTCCATCCATTTGCCAGCAAATTTCATTGTATCATTGATTTTTACTGCTGAGTCGTACTTCATTGTGTATATGTACCACATTTTCTTTATCCATTCTTCAGTTGAGTGGCATCTGTGTTGTTTACATGTTCTGGCTTTTACAAATAATGCTGCTATGAACATAGTTGAGCAAGCATCTTTGTGGTATGATTGAGCATTCCATGGGTATATACCCAAGAGTGGTATTGCTGTGTCTTGAGGAAAATTGATTCTCAATTTTCTGAGAAACCACCATACTGATTTCCAAAGTGGCTGTTCAAGTTTGCACTCCCACCAGTAGTGGAGGAGAGTTCCCCTTGCTCTACATACTCTGCAACATAAGCTGTCTACAGTGTTTTTGATCATAGCCATTTGACAGGTGTAAGATGGTATCTCAGAGTCATTTTGATTTCCACCTCCCTGATGACCAAGGATGTTGAGCAATTCCTTAAATATCTTTCAGCCATTTGAGATTCTTCTATTGAGAATTCTCTTTTTAGATTTGTAGCCCATATTTAATTAGATTTGTTTGGTATTTTGATATCTACTTTCTTGAGTTCTTTACATATTTTGGATATCAGCCCTCTGTCAGATATGGGGTTGGTACAATTTTGGCTTCTTTGTCGAAAATCGTATGTTCATAGGTGTGTGGATCATTGTCAGGGTCTTCAGTTCGATTCCATTGGTCCACATGTCGGTTTTTATGCCAGTACCAAGCTGTTTTTATTACTATAGCTCTATAGTAGAGCTTGAGGTCAGAGATCATGCTGCCTCCAGAGGTTGCTTTATTATACAGGATTCTTTTAGCTATCCTAGTTATTTTTCCATATAAAGTTAAGTATTATTCTTTCCCAGTCTGTGAAGAATTGTGTTGGGATTTTGATGGAGATTGCACTGAATTGTAGATTGTTTTGTTAAGATTGCCATGTTTACTATGTTGATTTTACCTATCCATGAGCACAGGAGATCTCTCCATTTTCTGATATCTTCTTCGATTTCTTTTTTCAGAGACTTAAAGTTTTTATCATACAGGTCTTTCCCTTGCTTAGATTTACCCCAAGATATTTTATATTATTTGTGGCAATTTTAAAGTGATGTTTCTCTGATTTCTTTTTCAGCCCATTTATCATTTGTATGTAAGAGAAATACTGATTTTTTAGTTAATATTGTATCTTGCCACAATACTGAAGGTAATTCTTTCCTGGTAGAGTTTTGTAGGTCACTTATGCATACTATCATATCATCTTCTAATAGCAAAAGTTTGACTTCTTCCTTTGCCATTTGTATACCTTCGATCTCCTTTTGTTGTCTTATTGCTCTAGTTAGAACTTCAAGTACTATATTGAATAGATATGTGGAGAGTGGAAGCCTTGTCTTGTTTCTGATTTTAGTGGAATCGCTTTAAGTTTCTCTCCATTGAATTTGATGTTCTCTGTCAGCTTGCTGTAAATTGCTTTTATTATATTTAGGTATGTTCCTTGTACTCTTGATCTCTCCAAGACTGTTGCTAGAAGGTTTCTCAGGTCCCTCCTGGCCCCATTGTCCCTCAGCCACTTATAAAATAGCCATTCAGAAGTACAATATTAATTACCAATTGCATGGCCTATGTAAGACTTATTGATAATTATTATAACTTAATCCATTTCTATTAATCTATAAGTCACCACATGACATTGGCATTGCCAGTCTGCTGGCATCTTTTTATTCCTTGGGTGGCAGCTAGTATCTCCCTCTCATCTTTATTTTCAGCATATATCTGTTGGATTTCCTGACTGCCTGTAAGCTGCCCTGCCATAGGCAAATGCAGCACTATTTATCAACCAATCAGCTTAACACATATTCATAGCACACAGAAAGACATCCCACAAGACAAGACCTTTATCATAAAGGGGTGTCGGGTTATGTTGAAGGCTTTTTCAGTATCTAATTTGATGAACAATTTGTTTATATGATGAAATACATTGACAGAACTTTAGACCAACAGCTTTAGTACCTGCATGGGACAGAACTAGGCCCCATCCATAAGCGAGACAGTTGTACAGCTTGGTCTGTTTAAGGAGGCCCTGACAGTAGGATCGGAATTTCATTATACTGCATGTGCTGGCTTTTTGGAGCCCATTACCTATTTTGGAACACCGTGCACAGCCTTGATGCAGGGGGAAGGGCTTGGTCCTACCTCAACTGAATATACCAGGATATTCTGACTATCCATGGGATCCTTTACCTTTTCATAGGAGGGACTGGGGTGTGTGTTGGGGAATAAGAATAGGGGGGCACTGAAAGATGGATGAGATGGGGATCTGTGGTTGGTATGTAAAATGAATAAAAAATTTGTTAAAGAAAAAAAAAGTTAACGTACAAAATAATTTTATTTCATTATAGCTTGTGCTCTCTCTCTCTCTCTCTCTCTCTCTCTCTCTCTCTCTCTCTCTCTGTCTTTTTTTCTTCTTTTTTGGAAAGATAAAGTAGTATTCTACAGTTCAGGCTACTCTGAGACTCCAAATGTAGCCCGGGTTGGTTTTAGACTCAGGGCATTCCAATTGCTTTAGTGTCCTGAGTCCTGCGATTATAAGTATGAATCTACTTCTAGCACATTAGCACATTTTGTATGCATAGACATACTTTATTCCTATTGTACTCCTGAAAATTATAATTCATGTAATGTTTATCTTTGAAAATGTTTACTCCCTGCAGAAACATTAATTACTTCTTATTTAATATCTATAAGTAAGAATGTTCCATAGCACATTTAGTAGGATTAGTAAAAGTTGTATTTGAGACAGTTGTGGTACAATGAAAAGAACAATAATCATGAATAATCATGAGTAAAATGGAAAACAATTCTTCATCTTATAGGGAATAATGAAGCTGCACTGTTTGTATATATTTAGACAGTATCTGTAAGGTGATTGTTTAATCATTTGTTGGATGTGAAAATCAATGAAATTCCAGATTAATCAGAGATAAATTAGTTTGGGTATTTGAATTTAATATTTATAAAAATGAAAACATTTTTATTGAAAAATAAGTGTTTCTTTATGGTACTGGGGATTGAGCTTTCCCCACCAAAATGAACAAGGCCAGTTTAAAATGTGGAGAGGGCTTTGGACCCAAGTGTGAGGAAGGTACAAAATAGAAAGGATTCACATTGAAGAGTGAGAAAGTGTGGGGTTTTCCATCCACATTCTGTTTCTCGGACACTATGGACAAAGAGCTGAGATTTTTCCAGGCACATAGTACAGAGGAAAAGAATACATGGTAATGATTACAAAAACATCTGTTGTCTTTGAGATGGCTAGGGAAGACTTCAACTGTTTGAGAGAAATGATGTACAAAAAAAAAAAAAAACTGTATCCAGAATAGACTGTAGCAAGCAGTAACTGCTGGAAGGTAATGAAAACTGACTGAAGCACAGTACCTATAGCCATAAATGGTCAAGAGTAGAACTAAATTCATTGGTGGTAAGGAGAAAAGACAGAATAATAGTATTAGTGTAGAAAACAAAATCTGTTCTCTCTCTTTCTCTCCAGGAAGATATTATGGGGAAGACTTTATTAAATATTCTTCCTGAGGAGGAAAAAGAAGAAATATCTCAGAAGGTCGTTCTTAATCTTCCTTTGGCACAGTCAGGTATGTTCATATGGTTTTATTTTGTTCTAATTTAATTCTGAGGTTTTGAGTGACAAGTAACACCCAGTTGAATAAATTCTTGCTCTCTTAAAACTTAATAATTTTTGAAAAAACTATTAGTCACTGTAGCTGCTGATCATATATTCGTTTAAGTTTATAGCTTATAGATTCAAACACCTCCTTTCTAACATTAAAAAAAATTATCTTCCGTGGGGGAGTGGGGAGGAGCTCATGTGCCCTCACCCTCAGATGAGGAGCTAGGAACAGTTGATGTATACTGGGAGAGGTAAGTGGGTTTTCTTCAAGGATATGGCCCCTGGCAGGCTGATCATGATCTAGTACGGTGGTTCTCAGTCTTCCTAATTCGGTGACCCTTTAATACACTTGCTCATGTCATGGTGACCCCAACTATAAAATTATTTTCATTGCTACTTTATAACTCTAATTTTGCTACTGTTATGAATTGTATTATAAATGTCTGTGTTTTCTAATGGTCTCATATGACCCCTGGGAAAAGGTCATTTGTCCCCCAAAGGAGTTGCAGCCCTTGTGTTAAGGACCACTTTTCTAATGAATGTTTGCATTCAGAAGTGTATGAGCAGCACAAATTGGAATTGTATGGTTTTTTGGGCACAAAGTTGGGAAGGAATTAGTGGGGATGAGGAGCTGGTGGGAGTGGGACATGAACATGATCAAAATATACCACATGCATATATGAAATTCTCAAAGAACTAATAAAAATTCTTTATTGAAAAGTCATCCCCAGCCCTGTTTTTTCTTTACTTTAAACCCTAATTACAGCAGTATTTTTCTAATTGTAGTAGTGTTATATAAATTTTAGTGTATTATATTATGGGTGGTACCCTATTCTACAGTTGATAGCCCTATGAGTACAGCATTCATTGAAAGAAAATTGTGTTCTTTAAAATGTTGTCTTGAGCCGGGTGTGGTTTAGCACATCTTTAATCCCAGTACTTAGGAGGCAGAAGCACTCGGGTCTCTGTGAGTTCAAGGGCAGCCTGGTCTACAGAGAGAATTTGAGGACAGCCAGGGCTAGATGGAGAAATCCTCCCCCCAAAAAAGTGTTGTTTTGACTAAAGAAGACTTTCATTGACTGAAGTAATCCCTCTGACTATACAACTTAATTTGTATTGTTCTCTCTTTAGTTGGCAATCTTATTGAATTTTGCTGCTATGTAAGAAAAGGAAATCCCAGCCAGGATGCGCTGGATACATACGATTACAGGGACATGTACGAAGGCAGGGACACATATGAGTATGTAAAATTCATCTTGTACCTGCAGGATTCCTATGATGGTAAGCAACCCAGCTCCTGCCCATGATTTTTAAATTATGTTCAGGAGTGGTGTATTCCTAATTGGTAGCATACATGTTTTTGTATTATTGGTATTTACAAAATCTTTGATACCCCTACACTGACAATTTCTGGCTACGCCTATTAGGCATTAAAAAATAATAGTAAAATTTATAAGTTGGAGTCATAGAGAAATATGGTGGATTAGATTGATAAAAAATGGCTGTCTCATCTTACAAAACAAAATAAAATATAAAACCAATTCCTAAAGTTTAATGCACTGCCAAGCTTAAAAGGAACTCCATGAATACCCAAACTTACAAATGTATTTTATAGTTTATAAATCATACCACAGATTGGATTACCTGGGGTCTAAACTTACAACATCCTATCAAAGACAAATATATAAAATATAAACACTAAAGTTCTATACACTAATATAGAAAAAGAAGTTTGTGAATTATGTAATGTCTACTATGAGGCTTGGTATATAATTTTTAAGATGTAAGGAAGTACAAGCTGATAAATAAACATATGTGATTAAAATTAACTGCTTTGGAGCCATAAAACATTTAACATAATCAGAAGCAAGCTATACTTTGTGCTTTAGGTACCCAAGTACTTGTTAAGACTTCTCATGTTTCTTAGAAATTAAAGTTAAAATATCTTTAAAAAAACTTAGATAGATGCATGTACATTTATACTTACCCCCCCACACACACCATGTTTTTTTTAGAGACTACCATAGCAATACATAGGGCAACAGCAAAAGATTGACATCAGCACAAATTCACATTTGATTTTCTGTATGAGTGTCTCATATTTTGGTGGTGACCATCTTGGGAGCTGGGTTGAAAGGGAAGGAAGACCAGGAAAATCCCATGGCTCAGAATATTGAAAAATGACAATAGGATGGTAAATAGCAATGTGATGTGACATTTGTCTGCATCCTTGCTTATCTTGTATATCTTTTCATTTAATTGCCATTGTGTCTGTCACCCTTAGAGTCATTTGTATTTTTTGGAAATTATGGTCCAAATAGCAGAAACATTTGGTCATCAACTCCAAGGCTGTTATGGGAGCAACAGTACTATCTTGTGGGAACCATTTCAGTTCTTCGCACAAAGGATGAATCAGTGAGTATGATGTCTGTTGTTCCCACTTTGAAGGGCATATCATTTTCACTTTCAGCCTCTGGACATCAGTGCACAAACATTTAATACTCAGTAAAGAACAAACAACTTGTATGCTTCTGTTAGTAAGTGAATTTCCATCTAACAACAGCTCTGTTTTTTTCTCTTAGTTTTTTTTTTTGTTTTGTTTTTTTGTTTTGTTTTTAACCCCTCAAAGGAAAAGTGAGTTTTTAGAATCCAAGTGATAGGAAGAAATTCCTTTAGTTTATTCTTTCAATAACATGGGACACTTTTCATGTCCCAGATGTTGTGTTAAGTGCCAGGGGAATACATAAAGGCAGACAATAAACAAAGCATTGATGAAAAATGTCACAGGGATGAGAGTTGGTAGGGTATCTCTGGTGATTTCTGTTTGGAGTACAGGATGCCAAGAATGATTAAAAAAAAAAAGGCAATCTGTGCAGAGAGTGCCTTGACTCCACTTTGGAGAGTTTTAAGGAAAAAAATGGTTATGTGACTTAAATAAGGGGAAATTGGTAAGGGGATAGTGGAGGCAGGCAGGAGACAAATTGTACAGAACTTCACTATCTGTACTAATGCTTACGAAATTTATGCTAAATACACTAGAATGTAGAGGGGTAGTATGATATGGACTGAAATCACCAGGCTGCTTTATAGGTGGATCATGAAGCATAAAGAAACAAGAATGGAGCTAACCAGATGTGGATGGCAGGTCTGGACTGATTGTAGCCATGGGGATATAAATTCCAGGATTTGGGATGAATGGAGGCACTATCAGCAGGTACAGACAGGACTAGAACATTGTAGACTGTGCAGTATTGGTGGCCCAGTTGAGAAGCTCCACTTGGCCTGTGAACCATGCTTCTATTGTGATGGCAGAGTAAATAGTTCCTACATTCAATTTTAGAATAAACCACTTCTCTATATTGAAGATAGTAAGGAAGTAGAATAGAGGGAAAAACTGAAGAAAGTTGGTCTGATTTGATTGCCTCATTCATTCTTCCTTTGTACTATCCCTCTGGGACCTGAATTCCATTATTTGCCATGAGAATTCTGTCTTTTAATATGTAGGACTCAGTCCCAAGGTCTATTTGCTCTCCTGGGAAAGAAAAAACAAATCTTTCTTGGTTCACCCATATTTCACTAGTCTCCATCATGACACCAGGAAGTTTTTTTGTGATTTCCTCCAGTTTTTCTTTCTGGGCCTCTAGAATATTGTTTCAACATCAGTGGATATTTTGGAATACATATCTCAAGAGAACAGAGGGATAGTGGCCAAATCAGTCTGTACAGTATGATGGTATAAAATAGTGAGAACTTGAGTCAAAGTGAAATTCATCTTCTGGATCTACTAGTTTTGGGTTAAACCATTGTATGTGTATACCTCATTTCATACCTGTAAACCCAGTGTCTTCCTCACACTAACATGTGGATCAGTTGTATCTTGAATATGTAATGCATGTGATAAATGTCACGTAATTTTTAGTATACACATACATTTAAATGGCAATTAGGGGGCTGGGAGAGGGTATAGCTCTACTCTGCACAAGGCTATATAGGTTTGACTCAAAGAAATGCCAAAATGATGATGACAACAATGGAAACCAATATGCTAATTTTTCTTCAGGAACATCCTGTTGAAACTCAATCCACTGTTATAGTTATTGAATCGGATGATGATGACACTGATATACAGCACCGCAGGTAAGACATATCATGGCTGTAAGTAATTAAAATCAAAGCAAGAGAAAGATCATCTAAGGATTTTAATAAATCTAAAATGACCAATTTGTTGGTATGAACCTAGCTCATCATTTAATATAATTTATAGTTTTCCCATAGAATACTCATAATTGCCTTTTTACTTTTAATTTTTAAATTTTTAATTATCTTAAAACTGCAGATTTTTCTTGCCTATCTGTTTGTCTGTCCATCTATCTATATCTATCTATCTATCTATCTATCTATCTATCTATCTATCGTCTATCCTTTTCATATATCATCTAACTCTTTGTGTATTTGTGTTTACCACCACTTCCAGCTTCCAGTTCTGTGTATTTTAATGTCTGTAAGTGGTTATGTAACCAGTGTCTGTTGCATTATTTTCTAGATTGGTCCAATAATAAGCCTTTAAAAAATGACAGAAAAAAACATATAACATACATCTGAGGATGTGACCCCAATTCTTGGGATCCACATGGTGGAGAGGCCTGATTCCTGAAAATTTTCCTCAGTCCTTCACACAAGTGTCATTCATGAATGAATACATGCACGCACACACACACACACACACACACACACACACACACACACAAAAATGAAGAAATATTTTTTAAGCAATAGGAATATTCAAAACAGACATGGTAGCATTCAAGATACAGAGTAAGAGTTATCTTGGCTATCCTAGAACTCACTATGTAGACCAGACTGGCTCAAATTCACAGAGATCCACCTGCCTCTTTCTCACAGCTGCTATGATTAAAGATGTGGGCCACTGTTTACCGCATGCAAGATAATTTAAAGGCAAAATGTTGCTTTAAGATTTTAAGAAAACACTATGCTTACCCTTTAAGACAGTTTGCCTGGCTAAGTCATTTTAAGATGAAAGATTAACATCTGAAGTATTTGGGATACCCAGAGGTACCAGGCTGTTTACTTCCTAAAAAATTCACTGTTGAGAACAGATGGATAAAAAGTAACAATATTCTGCAGCTAAGACACCAAGCTGAGAAAAAGTTGGGGAAGGCTTGAAGTTTTCAGTCTTCAAAGATTGGTTTAAAATGAGAGATGGGAGGTGTCTGGGTCTAGTACAGTTGTCTGTTGGGCTTAAATGAGGGATGGGAGGAGTCTGGGTCTAGTACAGTTGTCTGTTGGGCTTGCAACCAGAAGCCTCTGAAGCTGGCCAAGAATTCATCCAAGACAGACTTTTAAATTCCACTCATCTGTAAAGACGCAATGGAGAATTCTACAGAGACTGAAAGTGGATTAGTGGTTGCCTCTGGCCAGGTGTTGTATGTGGATGGGGATAGAGGGGAATGATTGCTAGAACAGTATAGTTTTTTTTCCTTAGATAAGAAAATGTTCTTAAATTCTCTAGGGGTTGGGGATTTATCTTAGGGCTTTGCCCAGCAACTGCAAAGTCCTGAGTTCAGTCACCGGCATATAAACAAATATGTAAATACAAAAAGAACTAAAACCCTCAAGGAAACTAAAATTACTCCAATAATTGTATGATCTGAATGTGCCCAAAATCGTTGAATTTAAAGCTTTAATTGAATTGTATGAAATGTGAATTTGATGTATAAAAGCTCTGGGGCTGGGAATGTAGTTCAGTTGATAAAGCATAAACTTGGAGGAGTTAGTAGTACGTGCCTATAATATCAGACTCCAGAGGTGGGAGTAGGCAGATCAAGTTTTAAAAAACATTATGTGTCAGGTGCTTTGCCTGCATGTATGTCTGAGCACCACATGTATGCAGTTTCCATGGAGGCCAGAGTGGGGTGTGAGACACCAGGGAAGTGGAGTTACAGACAGTTGTGAGCTGCCACAAGGGTGCTGGGAAATGAAGCCCAGGCCCTCTCAAAGAGCAGCCAGTATTCTTAACTGCTGAATCATCTCTCCCACAACCAGATTACAAATGTAAGGTATTCTATGGTAACATACTAAGTTTAAGGCTAGTCTGGGATACATTGAGATCCTGCCTCCAAAAGAAAAATCAACATGGATGTGTGTGTGTGTGTATGTGTGTGTGTGTGTGTGTGTGTGTGTGTGTGTGTATGTATGTTTTGCTGTCTTAGAATTTTCTTTAAGTGTTTAGATATTATAAATAATACATGACATTGTTTATGTTTAAATTATTTCACATTGGAAATCAAACCAGTAAGAGGAATTATTATCCAGGCGGTGGTGGCACACACTTTTAATCCCAGCACTTGGGAGGCAGAAGCAGGTGGATCTCTGTGAGTTCAAAGCTAGCCTAGGCTATAGAGTGAGTTCCAGGACAGGCTCCAAAAGCTACACAGAGAAACTCTGTCTTGAAAAGCCAAAAAAAGTAATTATTCAACATTTTATGTACAAATCATATATGCAAGTGCATGCAATAACTCACTGACTGGCTTTTTTCCCCTATTTTATCTCTTCTGAATGCACTCACAATTTCCAAGGTGTCATTTACCACATTTACTGTTAGGTTATTTTGTTTGTTTGTGTTTTTTTAAAGTCATATTTATTAAGATAATTCACCCTCTTATATTTTGGAGTGATGGAATTTTTCTGTTGTTTGGCCTCTCAAACTAAACTCTGTTTTTTGTGTCTGTGTGTTTTAGAATGTTAGGGATAACCAGGCTTATACACATATTAGCTAAATGTTCTTCCACTGAATCACACTTCTAATCCTAAGACACAGTACATTTTAAAGTTAAGCATACAAAGTAATGGGTATGCATTATGACATTTCCATACTTATCTATCATTATATAAAACAGATTTTTAATATAATATCCTTATTAATTCTTTGAGAACTTCACACAATATATTTAGATAATACTCACCCCAGCTTTTCTTTCTAATTCTTCCTAGATTCATTCCCTCACATTCCACCCCTGTGCCTCCCAACTTCTTGGCCTCTTTTTTTTTTTACATATTCCACTGAGTCTGATTTGTGCTGGCTACATACTCATGAATTTGGGGCCATCCACTTAAACTTGTTCAGCATACCAATGGTCATAGTCTTAAGTAAAATTGATGCTTCCTTCCCCAGAAGCCAACTGTCAACAGCTTCCCAAATTAGGGATAGAGGCTTATGAGCCCCTCCCCACTCCATTCTGGAATGTTGACTGACCTGATCTTACATAGATCTCATACAGGCCATACCACTGCCATGAGTTTATGAGTGCAGTGATCCTGTCATGGTCAAGATGACACTGTTTCACCCTTGATCTCTGGTCTTACAGTCTTCTTGCCCTATCTTCTGCAATAGTCCTTAAGCCTTGTGTGGCAGGGGATCATAGATTTACAATGTAGGACTAAACACTGCAGTAACATTTATTCTCTGAACTTTGACCAATTGTGAGTTTCTATGTTAACCACCAAATACTGCACAAAGAAACTTATTTGATGAGTTCTGAGAGCTACACTTATCCATGGGCATAAAGATATTAATTTAGAGGGCAGTTTGATACTATGTTATTTAGCAAAATAATGGCAAGTTTATTCAACCTTGTGGCTGGTGAGCTTGTCAGCCTTGTGTCCTTTGTCAGATTTATGGTGCTAGTCATCTCTTCTTTCTCCTGTGGTGGGGCTTCAATCTATTCAGAAATGGGTTGTTTGTCCCCTTATCATTCATGCCACTATTTCAAACATGTGCATATCTTGCCATGCCAATCATTATTATTGATCACAATGTTCACAGCTGGTAAGAGCATTGATGACTTTTCCCTTATTCAGCCTAAATAACCCTTCCAGTACTTTGAAAGCTTGCCAGCAGAGAGGAAGCTTCCTGGTCAGTACACAAAACACATTTTGATAATGATTTCTTTATGTTTTTATTAAGGCTTCTAAAACGACGCAAAAGGAAGGAAATTCAAAGAAAGTGCAAGGCTGAAAATTTGAATGCGGAATATCCTGAATCAGTCAATGAAGTATGTACATTGACAGCCATTACATAGAACCCTCAGCCTTTTTCCTTGTAATTTTATTATTTAGTTAATATGTTTTGCCAGCATAGAAAGACTTTCATTTTAGTAACTGTCTTGTGAGCATGGCAGTGTCCTATAGTATATTTTTTTCTTTCTGTAAGAAATGTCCATGCTTAGAATAGTCCCTGTGATAACTTAGAAAAATATCAAGCTAAACTCCTTTTCAGACATAATTTAAAGTGGGTTTTTTTTGTAATTTGTAAGGAAAGTTTGAAAGTTGAGCATCTTGACTTATGGCTGTAATGTTAGAAATTGGGGTAATGAGGTAGAAGGATGGCTGCAAATTTCAGGCCAGCTTGTGCTACATATGAGTTCCAGGAGAACCTGGCCTGAAAAATGAGACCTTGTCACAAAAAACAAGTTTATCAAGGCATGAGGAGATATTTGGTGGGAAATAGAGCTTCCTGTGTGAGCATGAGCACCCAAATTCAAATCCCCAACACCCACATAAAATTCTAGGAGGACATGCTCACACTTGTAACCCTCACCCTGTAGAGCAGTGGTCTTCAACCTTCCTAATGATGAGGGTAATAAAGTTCCTCAAATTGTGGTTAACTACAACCATAAAATCATTTTCTTTGCTACTTCATAACTGTAATTTTGCTACTGTTATTAATTGTAATGTAAAATTTTTGGAGATAGAGGTTTGCCAAAAGGATCATGATCCACAGTTTGAGAACCACTGTTGTAGAGTGTGGAGACGAGCTAGGGCTTGCTGAGTGCCAGACCTAGCTCTAGGTTCAGTAACAAGTTTTGGCTCAAAGGAATTAGATAGTAATAGAGCAGGACACCCAGTGTCAATCAGAGGCATATGTACTTACACACACACACACACACACACACACACACACACACACACACACACGGTAAGGGAGTCTATTGATCTTTTGCTGCTCTGGGTTCTATGAGGAAACTTCAGACCATATTACACATCCCATTATGGATAGTGAATGATCCCTAATTAGCTTTGCTTGTTCCTATCCTTTCCTTAAGTCATTTCTTCATTATCATTCATTATTCATTCTTCATTGCTTACTGGAGTGAATCCATTAGGCATAGACATTAGTACAAATCTAAAACCTGGCCTTCCTCTTGGTGATCTGAAACTCAACTCTAATACAATATTACTATAAAATTTTAAGAAGGGAATTATAGAAGAACAAGCATTTCCCACTGGTGCTTAGTGAAGTTGTCCCTCCTTCCCTGCCACTGCATGTTGCATGTAGCCTAGGTGATATTATGCACAGATGGATGCCTTCTTCTGATCTCTGTGGGTAGTAGGCACATATATGGTGTACAGACCACAAACAAGTGAAATTAAATAAATAAATGCATTTTTAAAAGAAGGGGCTTATATGTAAATATCATACTCCCAGCCTGAGGTTGTAGCCGAGTGTTAAGCACTGACCTAGCATACTGACACAAGCACAACAGAGTAAGAGCTTCTGCCTCTGAAGAAGTACTAATGCTGAACCTAGCATTTTGTTCAGAAAAAAGTATGAAACAGAGGGAATTAGATAGAAGATTAAGTAGAGATATAGAAGAAAGAGAGGGGACAAAACTCAACTTGAACTTTAAACAAAATGACCCTGAGCAAGATGAATAGCAGTCTAATATCAGCTCAACAGATTATCTTTCTAAGTAATGAAAAAGTTGCCATATTTCCAATAATGCATTAATTACAAATAAGAGGACACTTAAAAAGTCAGGTTGTTCCTGTATCCTGAAGTTGAAATGCTTCATATGATTCAAGAAACAAGTTTCTAAAAGAAAAAGTGCCATAGATATGTCTTGGTAGCTAACCCTACCCAACCAAATCAATTACCTCCGTGAAACCAAACTAAATGTTTAGTCGGGGATGAAGAGGATTTGACTGATGAACATATTTTATATGAAGAGTGGTTCATATGCTATTCAAAATGGATCAGGTTATTAAGGAAATAGAACTATACCACTCTTTAGGAATAAAATATGCAAAGTCCTAAATTATTAAGCAAGGTCTGGCATGAGATTTTTTTTACTTTTTGAATATCATCAAAATGGTGACCATGAGAGTCTGGGGAGATAGCTTATTCCATAAAGTGCTAGCCTTGCAAAGACAATGACTTACAATTATCCTGAGAACCCACCTCAGTATGGTGTACATAATGACATGATGCTGTGCACTTATAATCCCAGAGCTGAAGAGGCAAGGACAGGCAGATCTCTGGGGTTTGTTGTCCAGTCAGACTAGTTTGGATAGTGAGAGACTCGACACATGTGCTTGTCATGTAACTTCCAAATGCAAGTTCACATGTGCACAAGCACCAGCACATACACATGTGTACACACACACACACACACACACACACACACACACACACACAATTATTTGTAGAAACAATTCTTTTAATTTTCAATTTAAGTACATTCTAAGCTGATGGTAGCCTGTTTTATATACCCTTACAATGCTGAACAATAGACTGCTCTGTTCACTCTTGCAATGCTGGGCTTCCACAGAAAGCAAAAACTCCTATTTGCCATATGGTCATGAGCCACCATGTTGTTGGTGGGAATCAAACCCAAGTCCTCTGGAAGAGCAGCCAGTGTGCTTGAATACTGAGAAATCTCTCCAGTCCCCACCAAATTACATTTTAATCTTAGAGAATTTTCTATTTATGGCTAATTTCTTGGTAACTAGCCTGATTCCAAGTTGAGCATACATAAGTGTTTTAAATTAGCATTTGACTAAAACACAAGCAGCCTAAGGGAAAATGATAGCAATAGATTCCTTTACTACAGCCAAAATACTCTTACTGATATCATTCCACTTAATCAACCTAAAATATTAATCATCTCTTACTTGGCTTTCACTTGCTTGAATCATACTTTGAATGTGCAGGAACTCTGGGAAAACTCACCGGTGGCTACTATCCAAAAGATGTTGAAGCTTAGTAACTTAAAACAATATTTTAAAGGATATATATTGGATTTTGTGTTGGCTTTTCAATTGATTAAAGTTACATCTAAAGTTTGGGTTCCTGCTTGTGTTTCCATTTATTTGCATCCTATTCTATCTGGTTAGTGAAATGTGTTACCTTCTTTTGGAAATTCAGGTTGAGTTTACAGATATTCAACTGGCCAGTGAACAAACACCATTTGAATTAGTTCAGATCAGGCCACCGTCTCAATCAAGTACATGCACAATAATAAGTGTAGATACAAGCGTGAGCACGACCACAAGCACTTCATCCACAGAATTTGCAGCAGCAGCATTTTCACCCGGTAGGTACAACCAGCTATTTGGATATGGACTAAATAAATGGAATGGCATTTGAGGTGGTTGCAAGGTTTAAAATAAAGATAGTGCGTGGTTTATAATGGTGTGTAATCACAGATGTCAAGTACAATATTGCTCATTTTCTGTGAATTTTTTCAGATGATGATTTCAGAGCAATAAGGTAAGAATCTTCTCATAGATTCAAGCAATCAGGGCTCTTAGACACTTTATAAATCCAAGAAATAAATGTGCAGACTTTCCTCCTTTCTGCTGAATTAGTATTATTCAGCTGTTTTTTATTTTAATACTACAAACATTGTGATAGACCTGTCTTTGATGAAATAATGTTTTATCATTTGTGTCCGTGTAGTCTAGTCTATTGCAGCAACATGCTTTCATTGTTTTTTGTTGATGTTTTGAGACAGTCTTGATGTATAATTCACCCTGTCTTAGAAGTCATAGCAATTCTTTTACCTCTACTCCTGAGTGCTGGGATGACAGAAACACAAGCATGTGCTTTGCTAGGAATTTTTAATAGGAGTAGAGGCAAATAGGTTAATCCCTCAAAAATACTGTTGTTCCTTTTATGTGTTTCAATAAAGGGCTAATTACAAAATTGTACAAAAAAAACTGCAACACTTGAGAAAAGGATGGGTATCCATTTACGACGTTATTGTAGAGCTTTGTATTGTGGAATTTTCAGGTATTGTGGTTAATCTTTTTTAATTCTATTTTCCCAGTTCCAGATGTAGTTTTAAAGTTTACATAGTTTTTAGTAATATCACTTCCATTATTTTTGTAAGTTTCATAACTGTCTTTCAAACTATCCATTGAAAACAGCACAGGTGTGTGTGTGTGTGTGTGTGTGTGTGTGAGAGAGAGAGAGAGAGAGAGAGAGAGAGAGAGAGGGAGAGAGAGAGAGAGAGAGAGAGAGAGAAAGAGAGAGAGAGAGAGAGAGAGAGAGAGAGAGAGACTATTTCTTACATTTGCATGAGCAGTGATTGCTTATAACCTACATGTCTGGATTTACCTTGTAGGTTTGTTCTGAGGAATTATATTCTTTACTGTTAAACCAACTGTGGACAAATCCTTATAAGCTCTTACAGCTGTCCTTTCCAGTCAAAAGAGCACATCAAGATATTTAGCAACAAATGTTGAATTTGAAAAACTTCTGGGTTCCTGGCTATGACTTACTGATATTTATTTGGTCTTTTTTTTTACATTTGGTACCAGAAAACTGCAAATATACTATTATGGTTCAAAAGTGATTTGGAAGTGTTTGATAGTACAAGAGTTTAGTCAAAATTCTGAACACTGAAACTATCAAGAAACTAGAATTTTCCAAAATGACTAAAATGGAGAAACTGAAACCAATATATTGATGGAAGGGTAGTTTGCTTGTATTCATAGCATTGTAGTGAGATGTGCATCCTCAAGTTGCACAGAAAAGTTGGGAGGTGCCTGGTGGGTGACTCTGCCTGATCCTAATGTTTATATTTTGTAATTTTTTTTTCATTTTGTAATAATTTTGGACTTAGAGGGAAATTTCAATGCAGTACTCAGAAGGTAGAGGTCAAAAGATGAGACGTTCAAGGCCATTCTTGTCTACACAATGAATTCAAGGCCATCCTGGAATTCATGAGATCCTGTAACAAAAAAATAATTTGAGTTGAAAGAACAGTACAGAGAAAAATGAACAAAGGAGAGAAATTTTAGCCATTTTATTTTGATCCCCCTAATGCCACACATTACATAAGCAAAACACCACTGGGTTTCATCCCTATTCCTAATGTGAAGCCTTTTCCACCTGGCTTCTTTTACGTAGAAATGTACAGTTAGCAACTTTCCATGTCACAAGAGGAAACAATGATCTATTTCATTTTATTAGACTTTATGAATATACTACAGGATTTTAGTCTATCCATCAGTGGAAGGACATCTGGGTTGCTTTCAGGATTTTGCCGATTGTGAATAACATTGCTACAAACATTTTCCCAAAAGTTTTGTGTGGAACTTTAAGTTTGCTTGGGTAAATTCCTGACTGTGAGACTACTAGGTCATACAGGAAGTATGCCAAGTGGATTTTCCAAATGATGTCAGAATTCTTCATTATTGTCTTTTCTCAGCTATTAAAGCAAAGGTGTATTGCAACATCTTACAGAGTTGTAACTTATTTCAGCTTTGTTATTATAGGACACCAAATATTCTGAAGAAGAGCCGGCAGAATGTTGCCATGAAAGGTTACTAACAACTGGGCTGGATTTAAGCACCAGTGTGAACTGGGAGGTGGACAGAAATTCAGACATATTTTGCTTGTCCTTTACTTTCAAATATGAATGACTTTTAAAAATACTGTTATCCGAATGATTCCTAGCACCTGGCACATCTCATTCTTAATCATAAAATTAATCCATACTGCCCTGTTGTATAAAGCTGGCATATTTTACCGTTATATTCATGCTCTCCTTTGTGCTTCCTTCCTCAGCTTCTTCCCCTGAACAGGGCTCTACCATAGATCCAAAGTCCTCACTAGAGCCTATGGATATGGAATTTGAAGTAGGTCCAGAATTACTTCTAAATGACATCCAGGATGAACAGGCCTCCCCAGAACAAGGAGAATGCAATGATGAGGATGTAAAGAAACCCTTGGAAGAGGCAACAAGCTCAAATCCTAAAAAGGATGTTATTGAAGTTTTTGATTCTTCTTCAGATGAAGATTACTGTGTAATAGTAAAAGAAATTAACGTTAAGAGAGGCCCTAAAATCCAACAACCCGTCGTGGACCAAGGACAAGAACATCAAAAGACAGTTGAGTCATCCCCAAAGTGTCCAAGCAGAGAAGTACAGTCTCCTCGCCCAAAGGCAGTGGTGAAACCTATGGTGCGTGGAGATTTGCCAGCCTGTGTTATAGCTGAGGTACATCTGAAAGTCTTTCAAAATTCATTTTTCTTTTTCGTGGACCTCTAACATCATTGAGATTAAATTCACTGTTTACTCAGGTTTGCCTTATAGAAAGCATGATCTCTATTTTTCAAAACCATATATAACTGTGATGTACTAGCTTTTCAGAAACAGATGAGAAGAACCCTTGAATCTTTACAAACTGGGAGGTTGGATGTTCTTTGAGGTACACCACACCCCACTGTTTCTCATACTGTTAAATATACAAGGATGTTAAATACTGGTGAGAAATTTTGAAGTAAGTGGGAAATTGAGCTGCTCTGAAAACACAGCATTTCTAAGGGTCCTGCTTTTCATCAGTTGTGAGGCAATGCTAACCATCTCAAGAAAAGACAGCTTTCTTGACAACTCATCCCGCCCTTGCCCTCAGCACATACCACAACAAGCTAGGTTTCTTCTTCTTCTTCTTCTTCTTCTTCTTCTTCTTCTTCTTCTTCTTCTTCTTCTTCTTCTTCTTCTTCTTCTTCTTCTTCTTCTTCTCCTTCTTCTCCTTCTTCTCCTTCTCCTTCTCCTTCTTCTCCTTCTCCTCCTTCTCCTCCTCCTTCTCCTCCTCCTTCTTCTTCTTCCTCTTCCTCCTCCTCCTCCTCTTATTCTTATTCTTATTCTTATTCTTATTCTTATTCATGTTTTCGATTAATACACAATTAAACTCTTAGTTCAGGTATGGTCATATATTCCTAAAATAATCGGTGATGGTTCTGCAATCTGGCTGTGTACAGAAGCTGAGGAGAGCCCAGCCAGCTCTTAGCAGGGGCCAGTGCAGCTTCTAAATGTTTGGGCTTGGGTGAACAATCCTTCTTCATGTTCACTGTGTTCTGTGCACTAAGGAAAAGCATGAAGTAACAACAAGACGTTTGTAATTTTGTGTCCTTCCAATTACAGCCAAGAAGACCACATCAGCAGGGTCCACTTTTTGGGGAAAATGTTGACCAACCCTGTGGCCCAAGAGTGAGGAGAATACAGGTCTATGATTTGACTATAAGTAGATCCTTCTCCGAGGAACCACCTTCTTACCAAGAAATTGAAGAAGAGGTATGGAAAGTTCATTTTTATTTTTATAACTGAAAGGTGATTCCATTTGCATAAGAAGTTTGATTGGCTTGATTTACTTGGCTCAGCCTACCCCATAGGCTGCAATTGAGTTGCCCCAAAGAATTAAAAATATCTGTGCTAACTGGACCTGTATACAGGGTCAAGGACAAACACATGCTTGTGCAGGTGTTCTGAATTCTCAAAAGTCTGTAACTCAGTGGCATGTGTGTGTGTAGACCAACAAAGGTTTCCTAGTGAGATCTGAGCTTGCTTTACCAGGCAGGGATGCATAGCAGAATGATTGGACCACAGGCATGTGGTGTTACCAGGTGTTTGCAAGGGTCTGCAATTGGCTGTGTGGTATGCTTTGATCTAGCAAGGTGAAGGTCTTTTGCCCCACCCCTTGGCATTGTTATAAAAAGGTCTTTGAAGTGACAGAAGGAGCTGGTGGATTTTGATCCAGGTTCTCTTGAAGCTATCATGTGTATTTGTCTGTCTCTTCCCCACTATCAATCTAAAAGATTTTTATTCCTCTCTCTCCCTCATAGAACCATTTAAAAAGTTGGAGTTGGCCTCCCACACATGTCTGTGACTAGTGTGTTTCCAAAGCAGCCAGTAGTTCCCATAGCCCAGTACCCAGAGACCAGACATCCATTATTTTCGGATTCATTTGAAAGTTGTTCATTTCTAGCAGGGGTGCTTTTTCAGACATAAAAATACTTTTATATTTGTTTCTGCTGATGCATCAATACCTGTAGGAAAGGGAACGACAACAATGTGAATATGCCTTGGCTCAACGTATTGAGATGCTTCGCAATATACCATGTGAATGGCCGATGGCACAGCAACAGATGGGGCAAAGACAAGAAAATTGGGTATTCCAGCCACAAGATCAGGTACAGGAGTAGTCAGAGCCTAAGATGTTGATAAGAAGATGAGTGGCATACTGTATTGTTTTACAATAACTGTTGGTTTTGTGCAGGTGGTAACCTTACTAATGACCTGGAACGACTTCCCATTAATTCCTTTGGGAATGATAACTCTGCATATTCACGAAATGAGACACAGAGGTAAGAGACAGACAGATTGGGGAAAAGGGGGGGGATTTCTTTTCTCCTGTTCCTGACTATATAATGCCTATCGCAGTATCTGTTGATGAAATGGAGGGTGTTCCACACAGAAAGGCTAGATAAGATAGCCTAAAAGCTAGAGATTTCACATACAAACCTTGAAATCATTTGGGCTTCATTCCTCAAGTCCAGCCTCTCAGCACAGGGTGTTTGCACAGAAGTCTTTAGTGACCACAGCTGAGTAACTTCAGAATTTCATGTCCATTTTTCAGCTTCTTTGGAATGAAGGCATTGACCATGAAAACCATGGAAGTAGATGTAAGATGTTTGTTACATTCTGTGAACAGGCAGCAGCATATAAAGGCTGAACATGGATCATGTAGCATGACGGCATGCATACATTCTAGCCCAATAATAATGTCTCTCACTTCAAATACCAGAGAGAAAAAGCTCCTCCTAGCATGTAGTTAACATCTAATAAGTGCTTTTAAATGAATGCTTTCTTACTGAAGCAGAGTCTCAAAAAGCTATGGGGATTTCCATCTGCCCTTACACTTAGTGAAGTGGGTCAGTGTCATGTTATGTAATGTTTCTCATCATCAGAGCCTACCTTAAGAAGGATTAAAATAAAGATTAATGGTCTTTGGTAAGGCTTTGCAATCCATATCATTCTCTGAATTTCCCAAGCTTTTGGTTGTGAAAGAGCCCTGGATTTGTTGTTAGGAAATATGCCTTGCAGGTAGGTATTACTCAGCCACCAGATCCCTGAGGTAGTTATTTTTAGTCAGATGGAATGGCATCTATAAGGCCACAGAGAGCACAGTCATGGTGAAACTCTTTATGTGATACAAAAGAAACCAGGTGAGTCAAGTTGACTTGACTGTAATTTATCTCAGCATCTGTGTTCCCTTTACATTGACAAGTTCTTATATTGAAAACAAATGTGCAACAAACAACACTCAAGACCAGGAGAATTTTTCATGGTCCATCATTCTTTGACCTATGTAACTGATCCAAATTTCTTCCTTTTTCAGATTTTATGATGATAATGCCGATCATACTCCTCTCCTGCTGCATTGCCCATTGGCAAGGTCACATCAAACAATACCAGTGCCACACGAACCAGCAGCAGAGACATATCAACCTCTTGCAGCAACCGATCACCCATCAGCAGCAGTGTCAAGTCACCCATTTGCAAATTCACAACACCCATTAGCAATGTCACAGGTAAGTGATCCCATATCATCTGAAAGTCTTGACTCAAACACACCTGGACAGGGGATCTCAGAAAATTTCATGTAGCTATGGATGAAATAATAATTTTCACAATGTTATGAGCCATATTACAGAACATCATAATTTACTAAGGGACAACAACCCTTGGCTTTACAGACAAAGAAAATGGACATGATAGAGATATCCTATAGCTTTTAACTTTTGGAGCAAGAGGGCTTCTGTGCATCTTTTTCATAAGGAGGACACCTCAGGAATATGCACTGTGTTTGAAATACAGACTAGAAAGCATTATCAGTTTGAAGAAAATTATATATGTGGTGGTTGAACTCTCTGCTGAGTAAAATCATTGTCTACTTGGATCCTTATATAACTAAGCTCCATATATGATTCTTAAATACAACCTAACTTTCAGTCTTCCACAGCATAGATTACCTAATAAAAGTGAGACACAAATCATTTTTAATGCCAAACTCATTGCTGAGTCCAAATTGCTTTCTGGACTTACAGATCTTATAATCCTCCAATGCAGTCTAGGTCCTACATTGGGGTGTCTCATTATATTGAGAAAATCCCTAAAATTCACATTTCTGAATGTGCTTTAACATAAGGCATCTATGAGGCGCCTTATGTTAGACAGGGCAGACAACTTGGGGGCAATCTGTTGGGGCTGGGATTGCAGTATAAAAGCTGGTCCAGATGACAATAACACAGAAGAATTAGCCCCTCATGTAAAGTCCCAACTAGCTCTATGAGGATCAGAAATATAAAATCTGACAAATTAATAACCCATACAAAAATGTTTTCATCCTACAACACAATCTACCATAAACAAAGATAGTAATCATAAGAATGAGTATATACTGTAAACTTTTAGAAATTCTAGCCAGCTTAATGTGTGATATTTTCAAACACATGCCATGACCAACTGAACCATCAGTGTCATTAGAAATTGGGTCCCGATGAGGGACTGCCTACATAGAGATGAAAATGAGCAAATGATCTGATGGGGCTTTTAGCAAAGTAGACTTCAATAGTACCCCATTTCTTGCCTTTTACCAAAACAATGACGCCCTTGAATGGGGCACTAATAGTGAGAGTTGTCACCAAGTTGATCTGATAGTGCAGACCAGTGAGGGTAGGGATTCAGATAGCTCATTTTAAGAGAAGTAGAATAGGAGCATTAAGGGCTTCACTGTGAGGCCACCCCCTGAATCAGCTCTCTGCCTTCTGGTCATTCCTGCTCAGACTGCCGTAGTCTTCAGCTGTCTGCCCAGATTGGAGCCCACTACCTACTCCATTTTTTTCTTACTCGTCTCATTATGTTCCACTTACTGGGTCCTATTTCATTTCAAAATAGAGTCAATAAAGAGTCCTACAACAGAAATCTTGATAACACTGCCTTTGTGCTTGTCCTTCTCCACTCCCTAGTGGGAGCTGTCACCTCTCCTTCCACTCTGGAAATGTAGAAATGCAAGTCCAAGCCTAAAGATGGACTTTGGCTAGGCCTGGTTGCACAAAAGTAGAGGGCCAGACACACATGCTTCAGCTTAAAAGGCAATTTTGAGGTCTCTGGACTGCCACTAAGCTAAGAAAAAGCTGGAAGAAGAAATGGGACAGGCCTCATGTCTTTCCCAGTTCTCTCTCTCTCCTACTATCACCCTGTAAGCCCCTACTGCTAAGGAATTTGTCAATTGCTCCCTAGCTTGAAATAAAAGGATCCTTCCATAGCCACGAAATGGGCCAAAGAGGTATAGCAAAATATTTCACTCTATCATCGCCCCCCCTCTTTTTTTTCTTCAGCTTGCCTCTTCTAACGCCCAAAGAGAGAATGGGACACACTTGATTCCACCTGGTGAAGAAAATTCAGGTTTTTTTCGGGCTGAAGAGAATATTGATCCTCATCCATGAGGGGAAGATGAGGCAGAAGACAGACCACCATGGTCTGTGTGGGAAAGGGACATACAAAATGGGCAGAGTCCCTTTATGGGAGAGGGAGGGTGGGTTATTTGTTTCTCTATTCAAAAATTGAGTTTCTAATGATTTTTAAAGCATAACCAGTTTATTGGAAATGATGCTACAGAAGGAATCTGTCACATCCGACTTTGGGTGTGATAACAAGTATTCACTGGCCCCTGCTTACCTCAAGCTATTTCATGAGGCAAGCTGACTTCAATGGACATATGTTCAGGGGACTTTTTTGCCACAATAAAAAATGCCACATAAGTTTGAAATATAGAAAAAGCCACTCCACCTTGTCCTTTTCCCAAATTCTGGGGGCTTAATCTTGATTTATTCTTACCTCCCTTCTGTAGCCCTATAACCCTGTTACATTGGGTAACATATGTGAAATAGGTTTCCAATTGTGAGAAATTAACATCTGCTCAAAATAAGGTACATCTTTGCTTAATAAACACTGTGCTTTACTGTAAGTCTTGTGTCTGTGTGGTTGACTTTGAGATCATAGGAGTATTACTGACTTGGTGGACCCCTGCATATGTCCTGATGAAGAACCCATGTTCTAGAGCTAAATATCTCACACAGTGCCTGTTCCTAGCATATCATCCTATTTGTCAAACTTATAGGTATCAGTGGTGGCTGCTACCCTCCTGTGTGGCTATGAATATAGGCTCCTGGTCTGTGTGCAGCCTTTTTGTTTGGTTTGTTAGCCTTTGTGCATCTGTTTGTTGTCTCTATCTTAGTTTTTAAGACAGAGTCTACCACTGAACCTAAAGCCCACAATTAGACTAGACTGGCTGGGCAGTGTGCTCCAGGTATCATCTCCCCAGCACTACAGCCTAAAAGGTGATCTTGCTCATTGTTCTAGCACCAAGAAGAACATATCCCCTATTGTCCACACAGTGGTGGAAGTAGGAGGGGTTGTTATTGGTGAAATTATTAAGTCACTCCTTTTAGTTAAAAGGGAGGTTTATTTTGTGGGATAATTTACAAGTGAAGGGATTGGTTACAGGGTCTGGGAAAGGTGTAGCACATTCCGGAGATGTTCTCTGGAGAACACTGCTTGATCTACTCCTGCATTCAGGGTCCAGGAACCAAGAGAGCTTGCCCATCTGGATCTCGGGTCTTCAGGGTCCTCTCTTGGCCTTTTAGGAGTAACAGTTTCCCTAGCTTCAATAGGGGTTAGAACTTCCAGATAAAAGCTGGAATGGCTACCCACTACAGGTTGGGGCATGGATGGCCCTGCCAGAAATCATCCCATGTTTTTTTGTAAAAACAATGAACTATAATCATAAGAAAGCAAAGGAAACAGCCAAGAGTGTTATGACATATCTCGGGCCATATGATTTATACTAGGGTGTTATAAAAGGAATGTTTGTGTGCTCCTAAATTCATCAGAAGCCACAACCTCCAATGTGATGGATTTGGAGATGAGGTCTTTCAGAGGTGAATAAGGTCCTGAAGCAGCAGGAGGATGGTAGTGTCATGTGGGCTTTTGATAGGTACTCAACCGCCTTGGTGCCAGTGTGAATTTAAAGTTTACTCAGTGGCTTTCTGGACAGCCATAGTTCTTACAATCATAGGTAAGCTCTGCATTTGGAAAGTCATTTTAGTTTTTGGTCTTCAGATGGAGAATAGAATGTTAGAGAACAGAGTACTTTCCTCACAGAGCATAGGACTGCTGGATGAAACTGTAAGATTGAACAAATCTTAGAGGGAGGCATGGGAATCCCAGGAGCCTGGAGGACACCTGTGTGGGTGACTGCTTGACATTACTTTTTAAAATGTCACTGTTTTTGATGGCAACCTCCTTCAGCAGCCCTGGAATGGCTGAGCACAGTGGCCCTCACATTGTTAGGTAGCTGAGTAATGTTGACATCGCAGAGTTTCCTGGTTTGTCTGTTTTCCTCACTTTATATGCTCAGCCCATACCAGTTGGTGTGAAGTAGAATCACAGAAAAGTTCTCTAGTGCTTGTGAGTAAAGGTTCCACAGCTGGAGCTAGCCTAATATGCTGTTCAAGGAGCCCCACTGCCCCACCACTGATATACACCACAGGAATGGCTGTCAGAGCCTGTAGATTGGAGTGACTGAATAGGAAACACCAGACCTCAGCCTTCCCACACACTACAAAACACAGTAGTCAGTAGCCTGAGTTTCAAAGCAGGCATCTATGATCCCTTCTCAGGGGCTTCTCTGCTCCTAGCAATGATATCAATAAGGTCGCCCCAAGATGAAACACCTTACTAGAACCCTATGAGACCTGGGATGCTAGAGTCAGTTTGAGTTTTTTTTTATATTCTCAGCATGAGACCAAGTTCAATTCACTTATCTGGGAAGGCTCTGGAGTTGAATGTCTGTGTGTCTTGTGGAGGTAAAGGAAGAAACACACCAGAGTTTCTAGACAGTCACTCAAACAACACATCTGCTTATTCCCATGTAGACATGAGAAGGCTTGACCTGTATGTAATGCAACATTCCATTCACAGGCTTATAGCTGCATATTCAAACATTTATAAACATTCCTATTCCCAAATGCATTTTACAATAAAAAAAGAAGATTGTTATTCAAACTATCAGCTTCAGTCCATATCCTTCCTCAACACTTCACATAACACAACACAGCACCAGGTAATACCCAGGAGTATATATTGAGGAATTTATTAAAGTATGTCTTGACAACAAAAGGGAAAGTATCCTTGGAATATCCTAGCATGTGAGTACTGTTCATCCTGATTGATCTGTTCACTTATTCTACAGTAATCACCATCCCAACTGCTGTGATCTTAAGACATCTGAAGACTTCCACCTGAGGCCCTGGTGCACTCCAAGGGAATTCTTCACTCCCTCTACCTGATGGGATTCTAATACTAATCTTATCAATGCCTGTGCTGAGTGTGCATCCTACTGAAAATCTTCACCTCAGGCTCTTTGGCATATGACTTCTGGGTAAATGAAGCAAGAGCCTGCTAGTTTGATGGAGGATTCATTGGTGGGGTCAGAAGTCACACCTTGCCATGAACTAGGATGGTGTCTTCTACCCCAATTACACAGCACCACTGAGTGGCCCCTAGACTTTAAACCTTAAACTACATTCACCAATGTTAACAGAGGGATACTAGGATACTAGGCAGTTGGTTTTCCTGGGATCCAGCTTCTCATGGATTTCCCATGTTCCAGTGAATGGTCCTACACCCATGCACATATTGGCTGCAATAAAGAGACTCTGGGTATTTAAATGGGTACATTAAATTGGTGGGGACTGGTGGTAGGAAGGGAAATGTGAGGAGTTAGAGGGGAGGAATTAGGGCAGAGTGATCAAGCAGATGCAGGTAGGCCCGCGGCGGTGGCCCACAGAGGTAGACGGGCCAGCGACTGTGGCCGACAGTGACATACAGGCCCGGTGGCAGCCTGCAGAGACATACAGGCCCCGGGGCAGCAGCCAGCAGAAATATACAGGCCTAGCAGTGGGCCGCAGAGGTAGACAAGCCCAGCGGTGGAGACAAGCAGAGGCAGGTAGGCCCATGGCGGAAGTCCGCAGAGGTAGACTGGCCCCGTGGCGATGGCCGACAGGGACATACAGGCCTGGTGGTGGCCCGCAGATGTAGAATGGCCAGGCAGCAGTGACAAGCAGAGGTAGGTAGGCCCACGGCGGCAGGCTGCAGAGACATACAGACCCAGCGGCGGCCCGCAGAAGTAGACAGGCCCGGCGACAGAGACAAGCAGACGCAGCTTGGAACAGGGATGCCTCTAACCCCAACACCCCGGGAGGAAGCTATCTCGGTGGGACAGAACCAGAACGAATCTGAACACTCAGTCTGAGGACAACACAGGGCCCAGTTGCTGATCCTGCAAAACCCAACAACTTGGAGGTGTTGGTGAGACTACCCCGCTCAGCTGAAATCCATCTGGGAGAGGATTCAAATGCCTACAGTTTAAAGTCTGAAGAAACAAGATCAGCTGAGGAATGAACAAAATGTGATCTGGGAACACAGAAGAAGGTGCTGCTCAACCACCAAACCAGATCACCAGACTCATAAGTATATACTTCGCTGAATGAGATCAGCTGCCCCTTGAAGAAACAGCCCAATAGCACTAAATTAACCAAGAACTCCTACTGAACCAAGACTAAAAATTAGAACAAGAGAGGCACTCTCAGACACAGACACCACCTGCACCGAGCAGAGGAAGAGATGAGTAGACACCAGTGCAAAAATACAGGCAACAACATAAAGACCTATATGCAACATCAGAATGTAGTGATTCTACACCTGCAAGACCTGAACATACCAAGACAGAAGAAACAGAAGAAATCAACATTAAAAATGACTTTAAGAAGATGATAGAGGCCCTTAAAGAAGAAATAAAACATTTCCTTAAAGAGGAAATAAAAAATTCCCTTTAAGAGGTAATGAAAAACTCCATTAAAGAGGAAATAAAAAAACTCCCTTAAAGAAATGGAAGAAAAAATGAACAAAAATGGAAAAATCAAAAATCAAGCCAAAAAAATAATTAAACAGATGAAAGAAACATTCCAAGATCTGAAAAATGAATTTGAGACAATAAAGAAAACACATGCTGAGGGAGTGCTAGAAATAGAAATCCTGACTAAATGAACAGGAACTACAGAAAAAAGCATAACCATTGCAAGAGATGGAACGGAGAGTCTCTGACACTGAAGACACAATAGAGAAAATAGTTTTGTCAGTCAAAGAAAACACTAAAGACAAAACAGTTGTAACACAAAATGTCCAGGAAAATTGGGACACCATGAAAAGACCAAACCTAAGAATAATAGGGATAGAAGAAGGAGAAGAATACCAACTCAAAGGCACAGAAAATATATTCAACAAAATATAGAAGAAAACTTTCCTAACCTAAAGAAAGAAATACCTATGAAGATACAAGAAGCTTACAGAACACCGAATAGGCTGGATCCAAAAAAAAAAAAAAAAAGTCCCCTCGCCACATAGTAATCAAAACACTAAACACACAGAACAAAGAAAAAATATTAAGAGCCACAAAGGAAAAAGACCAAGTAACATATAAAGGCAAACCCATCAGAATAACACCAGACTACTCAATAGAGACTATGAAAGCTAGAAGATCATGGACAAATCTTATGCAGACACTAAGAGACCACAGATGCCAACCCAGACTATTATACCCAGCAAAGGGCTGGGAAAAGGCTTTCCAAGCAAATGGACCTAAGAAACAAGCTGGTGTAGCTATCCTAATATCTAATAAAATAGACTTCAAACTAAAATCAATCAAAAGTGATCAGGATGGACATTACATATTTATCACGGGAAAAATCCACCAAGATGAAGTCTCAATTCTGAACATTTATGCTCCAAATACAAAAGCACCCACATTCATAAAAGAAACACTACTAAAGTTTAAAATGCACATCAAACCCCACACATTAGTAGTGGGAGATTTTAACACACCCCTCTCACCAAAAGACAGATCTACCAGACTGAAACTTAACAAAGAAATAAAGGACCTAACAGATGTTGTGTCTCAAATGGACTTAATAGATATCTACAGAGCATTGCATCCTAACACAAAAGAATATACCTTCTTCTCAGCACCCCATGGAACCTTCTCAAAAATTGACCACATGCTTGGCCACAAAACAAATCTCAACAGATACAAAAATTGGAATAACCTCCTGTATTTTATCAAACAACTATGCCTTAAAGTTAGACCTCAACAACAACAAAAATTATAGAAAACCCACAAACTCATGGAAACTGAATAATGCCCACCTGAAACATCAATGGGTCAAGGAAGAAATAAGGAAAAAAAATATTTCCTAGAATACAACATACCCAAACTTATGGGACACTATGAAAGCAGTGCTAAGAGGAAAATTCATAGCTCTAAATGCACACATAAAGAAGATGGAGCAATCCCATACCATTGAATTAACAGCACAACTGAAAGCTCTACAACAAAAAGAAACAAACTCACCCAGGAGAAATAGGATGCCAGGAAATAATCAAATTAATGGCTGAAATCAATGAAATAGAAAACAAGAGAACAATACAAAAAAAATCAATGAAACAAAGAGTTGGTTCTTTGAAAAAATCAACAAGATAGAAAAACCCCTACCCAAATTAACCAAAAGGCAAAGAGAGAGCACCCAAATTTACAAAATCAGAAATGAAAACGGAGACATAACAACAGACAATGAGGAAATCCAGAGAATCATCAGATCATACTTCAAAAACCTGTACTCCACAAAAATGGAAAACCAGGAAGAAATGGACAATTTTCTGGATAAATACCACATACCAAAATTAAATCAAGACCAGATAAACCATTTAAATAGACCAATAACCCTTAAAGAAATAGAAACAGTCATCAAAAGTCTCCCAACCAAAAAAAGCCCAGGACCAGATGGTTTCAGTGCAGAATTCTACCAGACTTTCAAAGAAGAACTAATACTAATACTCTTCAAAGTGTTCCACACAATAGAAACAGAAGGAACACGACCAAACTCTTTTTATGAGGCTACAATTACCCTGTACCCAAACCACACAAAGATGCAACAAAGAAAAAGAACTACAGACCAATCTCCCTCATGAACATTGATGCAAAAATACTCACCAAAATATTGGCAAATCGAATCCAAGAATACATCAAAACAATTATCCATCACGACCAAGTAGGATTCATCCCAGAGATGCAAGGATGGTTCAACATATGAAAATCAGTCAATTTAATACACCATATAAACAAACTGAAAGAAAAAAACCACATAATCATCTCTTTAGATGCTGAAAAAGCCTTTGACAAAATCCAACACCCCTTCATGATAAAGGTCTTAGAAAGATCAGGAATACAAGGAACATTTCTAAACATAATAAAAGCAATTTATAGCAAGCCAACAGCAAACATCAAATTAAATGGAGAGAAACTCAAAGTGATACCACTAAATTCAGGAAAAAGACAAGGCTGTCCACTCTCCCCATATTTATTCAATATAGTACTAGAAGTTTTAGCTAGAGCAATGAGACAACAAAAGGAGATCAAAGGGATACAAATTGGAAAGGAAGAAGTCAAACTTTCACTATTTGCAGATGATATGATAGTATACATAAGTGACCCAAAAAACTCTACCAGGGAACTCCTATAGCTGATAAACTCCTTCAGTAAAGTGGCAGGATATAAGATCAACTCAAAAAAATCAGTAGCCCTCCTACACACAAATGATAAAACGGCTGAGAAAGAAGTCAGAGAAACATCACCCTTTACGATAGCCACAAATAATATAAAATACCTTGGGATAACACTAACTAAACAAGTGAAAGACCTTTTTGATAAGAACTTTAAATCTGTAAAGAAAGAAATTGAAGAAGATATCAGAAAATGGAAGGATCTCCCATGCTCATGGATAGGTAGGATTAACATAGTAAAAATGGCAATCTTACCAAAAGCAATCTACAGATTCAATGCAATCCCCATCAAAATCCCAACACAATTCTTCACAGACTTGGAAAGAAAAATAAACTTCATATGGAAAAACAAAAGACCCAGAATAGCTAAAAGAATCCTATACGATAAAGCAACTTTTGGAGGCATCACCATCCCTGCCTCAAACTCTGCTATAGAGCTATAGTAATAAAAACAGCTTGGTACTGGTATAAAAACCAACATATGAACCGGGCGGTGGTGGCACACACCTTTAATCCCAGCACTCGGGAGGCAGAGCCAGGTGGATCTCTGTGAGTTCGAGGCCAGCCTGGGCTACCAAGTGAGTTCCAGGAAAGGCCCAAAGCTACACAGAGAAACCCTGTCTCAAAAAAAAAAAAAACATATGGACCAATGGAATCGAATTGAAGACCCTAACATTAATCCATGCACATATGAACACCTGGTTTTTGACAAAGGAGCCAAAACCATACAATGGAAAAAAGAAAGTATTTTCAACAAATGGTGCTGGCATAACTAGATGTCAATATGTAAAAGATTACAAATGGATCCATATCTGTCACCATGCACAAAACTCAAGTCCAAGTGGATCAAAGACCTGAGCATAAATCCAGTTACATTAAACTTAATATAAATGAAAGTAGGAAGCACTCTTGAACGCATTGGCACCGGAGGAGACCATTTCCTAAATAAAACACCAACAGCACAGACCCTGAGCACAACAATTAATAAATGGGACCTCTCAAAATTGAGAAGCTTTTGCAGGGCAAAAGATACAGTCAATAAGACAAAAGACGGCCAACAGAATGGGAAAAGATCTTCACCAACCCCACATCTGACAGAGGATTGAACTCCATAGTATATAAAGAACTCAAGAAACTAGAAATAAAAATACTGAACAGTCCAATTAAAAAATGGGCTAAAGAGCTAAATAGAGAATTCACAAAACAAGAATCACAAATGGCTGAAAGATATTTAAAGAAATGCTCAACATCCTTAATCATCAGAGAAATGCAAATCAAAATGACTCTGAGATACCACCTTACACCTGTCAAAATGGCTACGATCAAAAACACCAATGACAGTCAATGTTGGAGAGGATGTGGAGCAAAGGGAACACTCCTCCACTGTTGGTGGGAATGTCAACTTGTACAACCACTGTGGAAATCAGTATGGTGGTTTCTCAGAAAATTAGGAATAGAACTGCCTCAAGACCCAGCCATCCTACTCTTGGGCATATACCCAAGGAATGCTGATTCATACCATAAAGATACATGCTCAGCTATGTTCAAAGCAGCACTATTTGTGATAGCCAGAACCTGGAAACAACCTAGATTCCTGTCAACTGAAGAATGGATGAAGAAAACGTGGTACATATACACAATGGAGTACTACTCAGCAGAGAAAAACAATGAAAGCATGAAATTTGCAGGCAAATGGATGGAACTAGAAAAAATTATCCTGAGTGAGGTAACCCAAGCCCAGAAAGACAGTCATGGTATGTACTCACTCATAAGTGGATTCTAGATATAAAATAAAGAACAATCAGACCATAACCCATAGAACCACAGAGGCTATATATATAGCATGGAGGTCCCTAGGATGACTGTGGCTTATAATGAATTTCGGTTTTACTCAATTATTGAATAAAAATAGCAAAATGAATGGAAACACATGAACTATGAACCAAAGGCTGAGGGGCCCCCAGCTGGATCAGGCCCTCTGAATAGTTGAGACAGTTGATTGGCTTGATCAGATTGGGAAGCAACTAGGCAGTGGGACCAAGTCCTGTGCTCATTCCATGAGCTGGCTGTTTGAAACCTGGAGCTTATGCAGGGACACTTGGCTCAGTCTGGGAGGAAGGGACTGGACCTGCCTGGACTGAGTCTACCAGGTTGATCGCAGTCCTCAGGGGAGGATTTGCCCTGGAGGAGGTGGGAATGGGGGGTAGGCTGGGGGTAAGGGGAGGGGGTGGGAGGGGGAGAATAGGGGAACCCGTGGCTGATATGTAGATCTGAATGGTATTGTAAAATGAAATTTAAAAAAAGATATGGAAAAAAATAACTCTCATGTTCAGAGCTAGTGTCAGATTAAATATGACACAGGTGATGTTAAATGTTGGACTTTTCCGCATTAATGGGTAAGCAAGGCACTGCTGCATGATCATCTTTTCCTATTCAGCGCAATCCAAGTTCTCCTTATTGTTCCTATCATTTCCGTTTCTCTGTAGGTGTATCCTTCTTCTCATCATATAATCTGCCCTCAGGTCAATGAAACAATTGGGTTTGATACAAAAATTCTACACCTTTTCTCTTCATCCCTTGCCAATATTCTAAACAGTAGGAAGTTCCTGCCCTCTTGTTTGTGAATATCACTATGCAGAAGTCAGGTGAGAAGAGTCCCTGTCTCTCTGAGGATGCTTGACTCTCTTCAACATCTAATGTATGTGCATCATTGCCTCTACTAAACTGCCTCACAACTGGTAGAAGTTGGATCAGCTCTTAGATGTCCCTTTAACTCCCACAACTCAAGGCCTTGCAGAACTTAACTGGCTTTCCACAAATATTCAAGGCGAATGTCTTCATGAATTCTGTGCTTAGTTGACACTAGGAAAATGTTTCACAAAGAAAATCAGTTGCTTGAGACAAGAGCAAGTGGGAAATCAAGACTAGTTGGAACTACTGCACAGAAACTGAGAGCATGTAGCAAGAAAGTGTTCCACATCTACTCAATCTATCTGGCTCAAGTGTACTTAGCCAGTAAATGGGCAGCCCTTCTTGCTTCCTCCTTCATCAGTGCTCTGGCCCCTGCGATAGCTACAGTCTGATGAAACCAGATAGGTAATTGGTAGATGAGACAACTCAACACACTATCAATATTTTGGCGGCTCCAATTAGCATCTGGTCATTCCTTCACAGCATACACATTTTCTGACACTGCAGAGAGATGGGGCTGATGAATGCGTGAGAGGCTGACAATGACAATTAAATGCCAAGATGCCTGAGACTTCTGGAGCCATGGATGTTTCCTGCCCAAGAGTCAAAGGGTAATTAACCACATAGTTATCTTGTTGATGAAACAAAAGCCACAACACTATAGAATCAAAATATGTCAAGTGCAGAGAGGCAAAAGACAGCAGACAGGACAGACAAATTGCAGTATTTAGAACAGTGAATTCAAGTGTTTGTGTAATCCAAGTTCCAGCCTGTTGGGCAGGTAGTTGGGAGAGGATCTAGAAATTCATATGACTTGGTATGGGGTGTGACTTCAGCAAGGAAATAGGCTCTAGTTTTTAGGTGACAACCAGTGTCATGGGATGATTTAAACCTGAGCCTTTGGGCATATGGTCTGCTAGGCAAGTCTGTGTGGGATACTTGTTCACAGTAAATTCCCCAAGATAGGTGATGTGATTTCCTGGCCTAGTGGTGCTCTTCTATTCCAACTTCCTCACCTGCCAATGGTCAGTGTCCACCAATGTCCATCTGAGATTTACAGTAGAGATCCAAGGCAATACTTTGATTTTTCAACTGAACCACATGTGAATCCCTTTGTTGACTCATATGATTGCAGGAGTCAGGAAAACACAGTTGCTTGAGAGCAGGGGATTCTTCTGTACTCCAAAGCTCCCCAGGATTCTGGAAACAAGGAATAAATGAACAAATTAGTCATCTCTAAGTCAGCCTGTGGCCCTGTCCTGAGCACTTATGAAGGCACAGAGCAGGCACTGAGCCTGTGCAGGGATGAGCATGTTGGAAGACTAGCCCTTCCTAAGTGATTGCACTTCTCTATTTTCTTGGTCTAGGTGGGTCTTTTTCTTCTTTCTCTATTCTGATCACTGTACATTCTTCTCACAGGAACAGCCCTTCTCAGCCTCTCAATCACCAAGATAATAATCAGATATCAATCTGACTCTTCCCTTTCCTCCTATTTATCACCTAGGACAACAGTTCTCAACCTATGTGTCATGACCCACTGGGGGTCAAATGACCCTTTCACAGGGGTCAGTCACCACAATATGAGGAACTGTATTAAACAGTCACAACATTAGGAAGGTTAAAAAGCATTGATCAAGAACTTGCTTGTTTGTCTTCTATCCTGAGATGCATGAAGAAACAGGTAAAGAATAAATGAACGAGGAGATAAAGGCAAGAGTAAGGAGTAGAGTTTACATTGTCTCATCTACCCACGTTCATCTTAGGTCAGGCCATGAGACATTAGGGAAGATTTTCTAGCTAATGGTTCCCACTTTGATAAGAACATTTTTGGAAGACTGCACATTATTATAGGAATCCCTGAGGTCTGGGCCAGCTCAATTTGCTACATGTCATATTCCCAGTCTCAGGGAAAAGGTTTGATGACTTTTTAAGGCCAGCATATAAATTAGGTTTCTTCTTCACACCAACTTCCCACAGTGTGGTGTGCCCCCCAAAAAACTGAGTGTCTGTTTCCTGTGGTTACTTTAGTGTTGGAGTCTTGCCCAAAACCCACACATTGACCAGAAGGATGCCAAGACATGTAAATAAAGAAGGATTTTCTAATTTCTTGAAGCTCATAGCTTCCTTTGTTCTTCCCTACCACACCACACCACACCACACCACATCACACCAAACATCAGCCATTGTGTGGTGTCAGCAATGGCTCCAGTTTAGTAGGTATTTCCATGCACCTTCAAGTTCTAAGGATGCTTATAGGGGGCAAGCAGGCCTACAGATGCTCTAGACACAAGAGCCCCAAGCTAGATGGGGCATAGTCAGACTCATTCCTTGTCAACTTTGGACCCCTGGCGCACCGTTGCAGTATTGCAGCTATTCAGTGGCCTCTCTCCTGACCTCTTCTGTTAACATTTCCTGTATGTTCTGTTTTCAGCCTTTTCAGACATTCTATTCTCTCACCATAGTTGCTGCTTTGCTCTTATTGCTTGTGCTCCAGTTGATTAGAAAGAAAGTAGCCAATTTTGGAGGAACCAATCCCTCTGCTCTCAGAGTCTCATATCTCAAGAGGGAATCACAAAATTTGATGAACAAATCGTATACCCTATAGGCTCACAACCTCAAGCAGTCTCATCTAGACACTCTTCCCTGCTCAAGATGTTCATGTTTTGTATCATGCCAGTTTGCTTTCTTCTCTAGCTCCCTATGCCTTCCCCTCCTTATATTCAATTTGGAAGTCAGAAGGATGGAACAGAAATTGCTTCAGAATCTCTTCAATGGGGATTCTTTTGCCTTCCTCTATATCCAACCTTTCCCCATGCTAAAATAGAAGTTTCATTCTTAACAGTGATACAGTTACCTATGTTCTGGATCAGATCTCATCCCATTCTATTTATAATTCCCCCTGCAGCATCATGAAATCCCCCTTTCTACTTAATCAATCCTATCAGCATGCAAGCATGGTGTTAATATCCCTCACCTTAAAATGTATTATTCCTTGACTTCTGTGTGTTCCCCTCTAGCAAGCACCACAGGTTCCTGCTCCATTTCTAAGCCCTTGTCTTCATCTAATTCTGTCTCCCTGCCCAGAATACTCAACACACATGTGCTGCCTTGTGCCTACCACTCCACAGAAACAGCTCTTGTCAAAGAGATTGAAAATTAGCAGGTTGCCAAATCTCCCTCTCACTCCCATGTTCTATGGCTCTTGGCAATGCTGGTTCATTTGCCATCCATTACCTCTTCTGGCTTCTTCATTGAGAGGAACATTCAGCAAGGAAGGGCAACAAGGAGATGCTTGTGAGACATATCTCAATATTGAAGGGCATAAGAATGGGTACATAGATTTACTTATATCGTTTTACACCCTAGATGACCTCATACACACACACACACACACACACACACACAAACACGCACATGCACACACACACACACACACACCTTTACTTAATAAAGACTAATACTTGTAGCTATTTACATTTTAACCCTAAAATATAAATATCTGCATGGCTTTTCAGTTCTAATCTGCATGGAATTGAACTTCAACACCTGCCATTATCCTGCATCTTTCAGTGGATAGACCTGCCAGCTTTCTAGTTACATTAGCTAGAAATATGGTGTCATGGTTAATAGTATCTTCACCACATGCCTGTGTAAAATACTAAGTGCCAGTATGTGGAAATTTGGCCTTATTTGAAAATCCGGCCACTGTAACTCTACAGCATTCCTCTATCCACAGTGTAATTCCTGAAGACCCACAATATATTCATGAAATCTTGGCCATTATTTGCTATAAAGTCAGTATGGTTTTACTATCCCCAAAGCTTCATTTTTAAAACTGATATAAACGCTATACTCCCATTTGTGTGCATATGCACACACACACACACACACACACACATAAATAAATAAGTGAAATAAATCTTATAAAGCAAAAAAGGTTGTGTGTGTGTGTCTCTCTCTGTCTGTGTGATATATCATTCTGTGTTCCTGAAATGTTGCTATGTAGTACAGCATTAATCTGTCCTTCCATGTTCTATTCCCGGTGCCTCTTTGTGTTACCATTCCTGTTGCTTTGGCAGGTAGCATGATAAATGTAAATATGATGGATGAAGGGATCATTTACATCTTGCACAGACATGGCTGAATACCCTAATTGTCATCATAGAGACCTCATGCAGTGACTGATGGAAGCTGATGCAGAGATCCAAGGCCAGGTCACAGGCGTAGCTCCAGGAGTCCAATCGAGAGAGAGAAGAGGAAGCATTTTATGAGCAAGAGATATCAAGACCATGATTGAAAAAAATACAGAGACAACTAGCCAAACTAGTGGAAACACATGAACTGTGGACCAATAGCTGAGGAACCCCCATGGTACTGGTTTAGGCTATCTGCATAGGCGAGACAGTTGTTTAGCTTGAACTGTTTAGGGGCCCCCCAGGCATTGGGAGTGGACCCGTCCCTAGTGAACGAGCAGTTTTCTTTTCTTCCTTCCTTTCTTTCTTTCTTTCTTTCTTTCTTTCTTTCTTTCTTTCTTTCTTTCTTTCTTTCTTTTGAGCCTGGTGCCTATGGTGGGACACTTTGTGCAGCCTTGATACAAAGAGGAGGGACCTGGACCTGCCTCAACCAAATGTAACAGGCTCTGCTGACTCCCCATGGTAGACCTTGCCTTGGAATATGTGGGAATGGGGGGTGGAGGAGGGAGGAGAGGGGAATCTATGGTTGGTATGTAAAATGAATAAAAAAAATCTCTTAATAATAATAATAAATAAATAAAATAAAATAAAAATCTTTTGTGGGGGATGCAACATGGTTGAGGAGCAGATATAGAGGGACTAAGAAAAGAGTGGGATGGGGTACATGATATGAAATTCTCAAAGAATCAGTAAAGATTATGTTAAAAGAGGTAAATTATTAATTGTGGGAAGAAGCAAAGAGTGGAGTATCTCTTACACCCTCAGAACAATCAACCCGATGGAAACCATTATGTAAGGCTAGTCCCTAGAACTGCAAACAACACATTCCTCTCACACAAAGCCACTATCACAGAGTAAATTGTGAACCTCCCATTTATATGTCAAAACTGTAACTTCCAATGCTACTGTATATAGAATAGGATCTTTGATGTCAGAAGAAAGGGGCCCTAATGCAGTAAGTAGGATGTGCACAGAAGAAAGCCACATTAGTACAGAAATATGGTGCTGGCTACAAATCCTAATCAGAAATGATGTTTGTAGACACCATGACCATGGAATTCTAGCTTTCCACATTTCAAGAAAGCACACTACTATTATTTAAATCACTCAGTCTATGGTATTTTATTACAATGACCCATACTAACAGATACAGATACTCAGTTGTGGCACTTGCTTAGGTAACTGGAGAAAAATAACATACCTAGGATATCGCTGGCTACTTCCTTTTCCTCAACTCTCAACAGTCAACCAAAGGGCACACACACCCTTTTGGCTCTGCCTCCAAATTTCATCTAGAATCCTTCTGTACTGTTACCTCCGAAGAACCATCATTACTCTTCACATGTGTTACTGTTATTTTTGCAACATTTCTTTGAGAAAGTGTATAACCCTGTATAACCCTACCTGGCCTTAAATTCACTATGTAGACCAGGCTGGCCTGGAACTCACAGAAATTCATATAACTCTGCCTCCTCTGGAGTGTTGGGATTAAAGGCCTGTGCTACCATGCCCAGCAACTTTTGTCACTTTTTAAAACTGGTCTTCTTACTTTCTTTTATGAGCCTTATAGTCCCACTGTCTATATAGCACCAAATTGAAATCCATGAAGCCTATCATAGCACTCTCTTGCCTGAGACTCTCCAGAGCATTGCATCATACTAACTGGATATTGATAATATATAAGAAAGGTGTTAATTTTTAAAAATGTTTTAAATACATTTATGTTGCTGAAAAATTTCTTAATTTGTTAATCATGTAATATATAATATTTATCATATAATATATCATATAAGAAGGCAATCATATAATTTAAAAAAAAAAAACTGGCAAAGTTTTAATGTGCATCGTTTCCAGTATGTGTGCCTCTTGTTTCTTGTTCAAATTTTACTACATTATTTTAAGCATAGTTCCTTCCCACATCAAAAAATACCCTAAGAATATAACAGCATATCAGTTTGCACATATATTTTGGTTCTGAATAAGTAAATGAATAAATGCACTTAAGCATTTGTAACTATTTAGTTTATCACCACACTCTGAACTAAAAGCATTATAAAGTGAGAAAGGAGATTGGTCTTTCCTCTCTCTCTAGATTCCAGAGAACAAAATAGACAGATGATTGTTACATGCTTCTTAAAAAAAAATAAACAGAAAGACAGTCATTTGGACAAGAGGAAATGTGTTGTGTTTTTAAAGAGTCATTTCCACTCTGAAGCAAACCAATCTCAGATAGCAAGAGCATGCCCATATCATTCTCAGTTCTGGTTAATGATATATATATATATATATATATATATATATATATATATATATATATATATATATATATATGGGTTTGACATACCAGCAGGTTCAGATCCTCATAGAAGGAACCTTCTCAATATACCCTCACATGTTCCAAAGGCCACAGAGATTTCCTTAAGCTTCACTAATGATGTTCATGTGGAATATAGTCTCTTAAGACTCCACCTTCAATAGTATCACAGCAAGGATTAGGTTGCCACATGTAGATTTTAGAAGTGCACACATATTTTGAGCATGACAGGGACAAGGTAGAAAGTGGCATCCTTTGGTGGAATGAGAAATTCATGTCAGAAATTGCCTTGCTTAAGTGAGGAAGAAGGAAAGGGTTCTTTGACCATTTCTCAAAAAGCTTCCCATCTTCTGATGTCCCTGAGAGGACCAAGGACATTCTAATGCTTCAGTCACACAAACCTTGCCTAGGTATCACAGTAGCACACTTTCAATCTCAGGCATGTCACTTGTATATGTAACCAACCATCTTATTAAATAAGAAACACAGAGCCAATGCAAAGATGAAAGTCCAAGAGGTCAGAACTAAGAGCCTTATCCTTCACTGCTACAATTATCCTCTTCAGCAAAGACACCTACTTCCTGTGTGTTTGTCTTTATATAGACTTTTTGTCCTGCCTTCTCATTGGTTGTAAGCCCAACCACATGACCTCCTTGTCACTGCCTGTCTATACAGACCACCAGGTCTTCTATGGTTGGTATTGAGAGTAAAGGTGTGTCTCCAATGCTGGCTGTATCCTTGGCCACACAGAGATCTACCTAGCTCTGCCTCTCAAGAGCTGGAATTAAAGGCATGCACCACCAACACCTGGCTCTGTTATAGCTTGCTATTAGCTCTGACTCCCAGGCAACTTTTTTATTAACATACAAATAAAATCACATTTCAGTACAAATAAAATATCACCATATTTCCCCTTTTCTATTTTAATAAAAAGAAAAAATAAAAAAGGTTATAACTAACATAAGAAAAACTATATACAGAAGTACAATAATTATATACAATATATACAAATAATAAATACCTCAACAATGTCTAGTCCATTTGTATTTGACAAATTCAGAGAAAATAATTACATTATCTATCCTATTTTGGTAAGTCCAAAATGTATCTAATTCACTTTCTATCCTAATTAATCTTCAACTATAACTAACTAATCTTCAACTCCTTCAAAGACCCAAGAAGGAAATAATATTACCTAATATAAAATAAAAACAGGAAGTGCATGTTGCTGGAGAATTTCTCTCCAGCTCCTGCCGCCAAGTCCTGCCAGTCCCAGAGCCCACTTATAAAATAAGCACACAGATGCTTACATTATTTAAACTGCTTGGCCATTAGCTCAGGCCTATCATTGTCTATTTCTTACTCTTATATTTAGCCCATTTCTATTAATCGGCACTTTGCCACTTGGCTCTTGGCTTACCAGTACTTTACATCTTCCTTGTCCTGGCGGCGGCTTCAGGCAGTCTCTCTTTTCCTTCCTCCTTCCTCAATTCTCCTCTCTCCTTGTCCCACCAATACTTCCTGCCTGGTCACTGGCCAGTCAGTGCTTTATTTGTATAGAGTGATATCCACAGCAAGTGCATGCAAGCAGCTTCCAAAAAATGTGAGTTGACAGAAACAAACAGCTGCCTGGACAGTCACCTGAGGTTTCTCCACAGTGTTGGGGCATCATCTTCAGCCTATAGGCTTAGCATATCTGACAGACTCATTTGTGAAGTAGGATGTACACAAGGTCAATAGTTCGACCTCACATTGGGTGAGAGCAGTCCATGTACCAGAAACACCTGAATTCCAATAGTGTCATGTCATGATTCAGGATTTTAAATTCTGGAAATTGTTGAGATTTTTTTTAATTCAGCTGTCCATTCTTCTTGGCTATGTGTGTGTGTGGCTTCATCTCAGCATCCTGTTCTTCTCCATATCCTTCTATTAAATGCCAGTCTACTATTGGGAGGTGTGAGTTTAGTTACACTTCAAGAATAACTGTTTCAGCTGTTGTTGTTCCACTGCACATCAGAAGCCATCGGTCCACTGCCTGTTCAGCTGCCTTCAAAGAAAAGGGCACTGTACCTTTTCTGGATTGTGAAGGCTACTTCAGGGATGGTGCCATATTGTTCTGTCCTCAGAATATGCCTTTTGATAAAGCCATAACCACACTTGTTTTGGCAAGAACCGGTAGTCCTTTGTTTCGTGTCCTGTCTGTCCATTTTGTCCTGTTGTCAGCATTGATTAGAGGATACTTTGTTGTCCAGTGGCTCACTTTTGCCACAATGAAAGTTAACTCCATTTGCAGTTTCTTCAATGCCCATATTCTCTCTGAAGTAGATGGTTACTGCCAGGAGCCGACATGTCTCATAGTCATAACAAAAAGAAAATTTTTTTAGTTATTAAAACATTTTAAATGCCATATTCTGTAGATCCATGAAGGGTTTGAAGATGATCTGACTATCTAAAATATATCTGCTCAATCGTGAAAACATACCTAATATGACTACAAGTTCTATTATAATGTCTAACTACTAACTTTCATTTCTTTTTATCCTAATAGTTGGTAATAATAACATCCAAGAATCAGTAATTTGCATTACATTGTTAAATGAACGGTATAAGTATAATTACAAATATACATATAGCATTTTCTAACAATATCAATTTCAATATATATAATTTGTATATAATATAAAACAATCCAATCCAATGTAAAGAATTTAAAACTAGTAATTGTCTTTTTCTTTTCTTTTTTTTTTTTAAAAAAAGCAAGAACTTTAAATCTAATCTCCTTTGCTTATCCCTTTTCCTAACCCTTGATAATAACTTGTAACCAACACCCATAAACAACGAAAATTATCCCAGACCCAAAACCCATTAAAAACAAAAAACAAAAAAATCAAAAAAACACCCGCCCCACACCACTTCTTTGGGATTGTGGCCATCGTATTCTTAAAATTGCTTCCTCTGGGGTATGGGTGAAGTTATCTTTATCCTGAAAAGAAAAATTTTAGGTTAATTGTCGAATTCTAGGAAAGGTAACTATATCCTTTGTTATCCAGTCTGTGTATAATGCCGAAGTTCAGGGTTTATCACAAGTCCTTATTTAAGTAGTTTTTGAGACTGGATCATCTCAGCTAGCCATCTCAAAATTGATCTGGGCACTTTGTAGTTCAAAGTTGATCTGTAGATGATGTTTGTCAGCTTAGTGATATTATTATTGTCCACGTGGAATTGTTGTTGTGGGGCCCCATCTTCTTCCTGGAGACTTCAGTTGATATTAGACCTGGCCGTGATTTCCTGGAGAAAAATGATGAGACTCGAACACAAATACATATATATGCAGCTAATTGAAGCCTTTTTTTTTCTAGAATTAATTAGTACTCTATATTCATATCTTAACAAAGTTTAAAATGTATATATATATGTATACATATAAATATATATATATTAATCTTGTAAATTTTGATATAAAATTCATACTCTAAGAAAAGTGTAAAGAATCAGAATAGAATCAAAGAGTTGATATTAGTAATAGGAAAGTCCCTTAATTAATTTGGCTTTTCTCCTGTCCCATAGCAGAAGATGGCCCTTTTCTTCTGGCATGATACAGGGAGTTTGTATTTTCCTTTTGACAACATGCTTGAGTTTAAAGAAGGAGAGAGCCATTCTCCAACCCCAAAGTCAGGTTTAAACTTTAATTGAACTGGGACTATTAAAAGACCAATAGTGTTTAATTTCTTTAGAGAAGAGCAGAAACATTTAGGAAGAATTATAAAATTTTTTTAGATGATATACCCATAGGCCATTTCACTTTGTTTCCTGTGATAGATCATTTGTCCCTTTTCTTCAGTTGTCTCATTTGCCCAGTGTTCTTCAGATTCCTTAACCTTAATTCTTCTAAAAGACAAAAACAAAAACTTTTCGCAAGACTGATTTGGAGGATGCTCCTTTTTGGCAAGTTATTATCTGATTAAATGAAAAGGCATGTGTTACTGGTATAAATTAGTTTAAATTGGATGTTCATGCTGGTAGATGAAAGATCACCTCCTCTAATTAAGAAGTCTCTCTTGTTAAAATTGAACCTTTATCAATTTTGATGGTACCCACAGCTTATCTTCTCCTGTAGAAACAAAAGCAAGCCTCCTTCCCAACGTAACACATATCCTGGTTTCCATTCTGAGGTCAGCACATCCTTAAAGTATATAGGCTGATTTAATTCTGTAGTTTTTTTCTATTATCCAATGTCTCTTTGTAGCTGTTGTTCCTTTCTCATTGGCATTGAGAAAACTCAAAGTTAATAGAGCATTATGTAGTCTATTTCTGGGGGTTTTTGTTACCCCTCTCTGTTTATTTAGCATGTCCTTTAGAATTCTGTTTCATCTTTCTATAACTGCTTGACCTGTAGGATTATGTGGTATACCTGTAATATGCTTTATTGTAATAAGCAAAAAACTGTTTCATTTTAACAGAGACATATGATGGAGCATTGTAAGTTTTTATTTGTGTAGGTATACCCATGATGGCCATAACTTCTAGCAAATGAGTGATTACAGAATCAGCCTTTTCAGAACTCAAAGCAGTTGCCCATTGAAATCCTGAATAAGTATCAATGGTATGCTGTACATATTTCAATTTCGAAATTCTGCAAAGTGAAACACATCCATCTGCCAGATTTCATTCCTCTGAGTACCCTTTGGGTTACATCCTGCTGGTAATGGCATTTGATTGTAGAAGGAACAAGTATGGCATTTCTTTACTATTTCTTTGGCTTGTTGCCAGGTTATGGAAAAATCCTTTTTTAAACCTTTACTATTGACATGATGTTTTTATGAAATTCTGAGGCCTCCAGCACATTTCCTATCAATAATTTATCAATCTCATCATTACCTTGTGCTAGAGGGACTGGCAGACCAGTATGGGATCAAATGTGAGTAATATATAAAGGATGGTTCTTTTTCCTGATTGTATCTTGTAATTGAATAAATAATGAAATTAATTCTGAAGCATCAGGGATAAATTTAGCAGTCTCAATATGTAATACTACTCTTTCAGCATACTGAGAGTCAGTTACTATGTTGAGAGGTTCTAAAATATCCATTAATACTAACAGAATAGCATACAATTCTGATTTTTGAACTGAATTTTATAGGCTTTGAACCACTTTACTTAAATTTTCAGATTTGTAACCTGCCTTTCCTTGTTTGTTGGCATCTGTACAAAATGTACAAACTCCAGATATAGGTTTTTCCTGTACAATTCGAGGCAAGATCCAACCAGCTCTCTTTATAAAATCAATTCTATTGCTTTTTGGATATTTGCTGTTAATTTCTCCCAAAGAATTACTACAAGCTTTTTGCCAAGGTTCACTTTCTGTCCATAATTTTTCAATATCCTCCTTAGTTAAAGGTAGGACAGTTTCTGCTGGGTCTATTCCTGCTAATTATGAAGTCTCAATTTTCCTTTCCAAATCAAGTCAGAGATTTTTTTACACATGTTTTTAATTTTTATTTGGTTTATTTTGTAAAAATATCCATTCCAATATAATATCTTCCCTCTGCATTAATATTCCTGAGGAAGAGTGCATAGAAGGCAAAATAACTCAAATGCAATCCTGCTTTGGATCAATATGATCAACATGTCCTTCATGTACTTTCTTTTCTACAAAGGCCAATTCTTTCTCAGCATCAGGTGATAATTCTCTTGGACTATTTAAGTCCTTGTCTCCATTCGTTAGCTATTTGTCCCTGTGCTTTTTCCAACTTTGGTTTCAACAATTCTCGCTCATATAAACCCTCCTCTTTCTCACTAATTAGACTCCTGGAGCTTCATCTGCGGCCTACACATGTACCTCTGCATCCAGATTCATCAGTTATTGGATGGGGTTTCTAGCATGGCAATTAGGGTGTTTGGCCATCCCATCACCAGAGTAGGTCAGCCAAAATGAATGGAAACACATGGACTATGAACCAATGGCTGAGGGGCTCCCAACTCGATCAGGCCCTCTGAATGGGTGACACAGTTGTTTGGCTTGATCTGTTTGAGAGGCATCCAGGCAGTGGTACCAGGTCCTGTGCTCATTGCATGAGTTGGCAGTTTGAAACCTGGGGCTTATGCAGAGTCGCTAGGCTCGGCCTGGGAAGGGGTACTGGACCTCCCTGGAATGAGTCTACCAGGTTGATCTGAATCCTTGGAGGAGGCTTTGCCCTGGAGGAGGTGCCAATGGGGGTGGGCTGGGGAAGAGGAGGGGGGCAGGAAGGGAGAGAACAAGGAAATACTTTGCTGATATGTAGAACTGAATTGTAATGTAAAATAAAATAAAAAAAGAAAGGAAAAAAAGTCCTTGTCACCTTCTAAAGTTTTGAACAAATTATTTAGTTCATCATTTTTTACCCCAGCAATAGTTCATAGATGAGAAATGTCTCCAAATAATCTTTGAAAGTCATTAAGAGTCTGTAGTCCATTTCTTCTAATTTTTACCTTTTGGGGTCTAATTTTTTGTAGTCTATTTTATATTCTAAATAATCAATAGTATATCCTCTTTGTATCTTTTCAGGGTCAATTTGTTCTTTACTTCTTCAAACATTCTTTCTAATGTATCTGCATTTGAGTCAGCTAGTAAAATATCATCCATATAATCATAAATTATAGATTTAGGACATTTTTTACATATCACTTCCAATGGCTGTTCTACAATATACTGGAACAGAGTTGGGCTATTCAACATTCCCTGTGGGAGGACTCTCCATTGAAATATTTTAAGCACCATGAAGGCAAATCTTTCTCTGTCTTTTTTGGTAAAGGTATTGAAAAGAAACAGTCTTTTAAATCAATAACTATGAGAGGCCATCCTTTTGGTAACAGAGTAGGCAAAGGAATTCAAGATTGTAGAGAGCCCATTGACTGAATTACTTTGTTAATTGCTCTAAGGTTTGTTACCATTCTCCACTTACCAGGTTTCTTTTTAATAACTAATACAGGAGAATTCCAAGGGCTGGTTGATTCTTCAATATGCTGAGCATTTAACTGTTCTTCTACCAGCTCTTCTAAAGCCTGGAGTTTTTCTGTTGTTAAAGGCCATTGCTGGACCCATACAGGCTTGTCTGTTAACCATTTTAAAGGTAGAGCTGTTGGTGTCTTTGGAAGATCATCAGTTGTTGTACCCTGTTCTTGTATAATATGGATGGCTGGTGACCACTCATTAGAACAGTATCTTCTAATATTTCTCTCAGTAACATGTGCTAGTTTATGATTTGTTTCTGAGATTGGAGGGATGGTAATCTGAGTATTCCATTGTTGCAACAAGTCTCGACCCCACAGGTTCATAGTTATGTTAGCCACATATGGTTTTAATTTTCCTCTCTGTCCTTCTGGACCTATACATTAGAGCCGTCTTGCACTCTGTTTCACTTGAGATAATGTCCCAATTCCTAACAGTTGAACATTTACCTCCTGAAGAGGCCAAGTTGGATGCCAAAATTCTGGTGCAATTATGGTAATGTCCGCACCTGTGTCTACCAGACCAGACAGCAAAGCACCATTTATTTTTATTAATTTTGGTCTTTGTTCATTAATAGAAGTTTGCCAAAAAATTTTCTTCATGTTTTTTTCCTGAATTTTCTATTCTCTCTGTTTCATCATCCCAAACAGTATGATTTATTCCAATAAGCATTTGGTTATTTAGCTGCTATGAGTAGGGGTTTCCTCTACAACTGCAGGAAAGGTTTGAACTGGATTTACTGTGGTAACCTGCCTGAGGCTGCTCTTGGAGTTTTCCAAAGACCAAGGCAAAATATTACCCTCTCTGTCCCTTGTTGATCTACATTCATTGGTCCAGTGTTTTCCCTTACCACGCCTTCTGCTTACTTCAGAAGGAATGAGCATTCTGTTGCCATTGTTCCTTGAAGAAACATTGTTTCTAGGAATGCCCTGTTTACAGTTCCTTTTCAAATGTCCTTGCTTTCCACATCCAAAACATCTGACATTCATCAAACCTCTTGAAATAGCTTCTCCTATCCACATACTATCATGGTCATGAGCCTAAACATTAACTGTGTCTCTAATCCAATCTTCCAAGGGTACAGATCTTACCTTTAATGGCCTGATCATTCTCTTGCATGCTGCATTTGCATTCTCAAAAGCCAAAGATTTTCTAAATTCGGGACCATTCTCTTTACTGTTGAAGTCAATCTTTGTAAGCAATCTTTGAAAGATTCTTTTGGGCCCTGTTTAACATTTGTAAATGACTCAGTATTTTTTTTCCTGGTTCCTTACCTCTCTCCCATGCATTCAAGGCTGCCCTTTGGCCTAGAATTAGGGTTTTGATATCATATAAACGTTATGTTTGTACTGCAGCATATTGGCCTTCTCCAATAAGCTGATCCTGGAAGATTTGTATACTTTTATCCCTACATTGTTTTGCTATGTTTTTAGCTTACTCTTTGAACCACATTTGCTACTGGAGCTGTTGTCCGGGTACCAGAACAGCATGTGTCAGCTCCCACCGGTCCTGTGGTAAAAGCCTATTATAAGTTGACCAGGAGTTTCACATTTGCTTTACATATGGGGAATGTAAGCCATAAGATACTATTCCCTCCTTAAACCTTCGTAAGTGTAACATTTCAACTGGAGTCCAAATATTCTGTGCATTCTCTTGACCAGGTATCTGCTGTATGGTTATAGGATAAATTCAGGGTGATTGTGTGAAAACAGGCTTTCTTTCTGTAACCTTATAATCCAATCCTGAAACAACTTCACTGTTAATTTCTTCTGTCTGAATTTCTCTATAATTCATTTTAACAGGTTTAACAGGTTTTTCTAAAACTTTTATCCTCGTACTTAAATTGACTATCTTTTTAAATAGTAAAATAAGAATAAGAAAAGTAATAATGTACATAATTTGATCAACATTAATCTCATATAGTTGTTCCTCTTTCAGATTGCCTAAAATTTCAAACAAAGCCCAATTTTCTTCCAATGTACATGTAAAACCCATTTTTTAATGTGTAAAAAAAATTCTCTTTTAAATACTTTCCTTTAATATATCTGATATCTTTATTGACTTATCAAGTATGTGTAGAACAGTAGAAATCCGAGGGAATTTCAAAACAGCTACCTAGCTGTTGGAATCCAGAGAAAGAAAGAGAGAGAAACAAAGTGTAGCCACAAGCTCTGGCTAAAAGCTTAAATCCAACCACGTGTTCCCCCTTGAGCCAAGTCGAGCCTGGGCTCTGGCTTCCTTAAGCTCCAACCATGTGTGTTGAGTTTCTGTGTAGCTGTTGCAATTACAGTCGAATTCAGGCAACTGGTAGCTCCAGCAGGCCTGAGTTGATGGTAGCACCAGCTTAAAGCAAGTAGCTCCAACTGCAATTAACTGCTTGTAGCTACGGTCGCCTGGGGCTGGGGCCTAGGCTGAGCTAGGCCAGAGCTGGGGAGCTGGGGAGCTGAGGAGCCTGGGAGCCAGCGGGCTTCCAAGCCATCACAACTGGCTATTTGTAGCTCAGGTCTGAGTGGGAGCCCAAAAGGCCACAGGCAAGTGGCTGTATGTACCACAAACGTTGGGCACCTGATGTAGTTATAACCGTCTTGTTAAATAAGAAACACAGAGCCAAATAAAGAGTTAAAAGCCAAGAGGTCAGAACAATAGCTAAGAGCTGAGACTAAAAACCTTACCCTTTACTGCGTCTACTGTCCTACCTCTTTGCAAGAGACCTACTTCCTGTGTGTTTGTACTTTTTATTGACTTCTTGTTCTGCCTTCTCATTGGTTGTAAACCCAACCACATGACCTCCTCATCACTGCCCATATATACAGACTTCCAGGTCTTCTATGGTTGGTATTGAGATTAAAGGCATGTGTCTCCATGCTGATGGTATCCTTAAACACACAGGGATCTGCCTGTCATGTGATTGGGATTAAGGACATGTGCTACCACTGCCAGACTTCCGCTATGGCTTGCTATTAGCTATTACCCCCAGGCAACTTTATTTATTAACATTAAAATAAAATCACATTTCAGTACAAATAAAATATCACCAGAGTTGTGGTCCTGAATATGAAACCCAGAGTGTTAGACATTCCTGACATGTGCTATATTAATAAGGTGTACCTCCAGAACTGTGTCTTCATGCTGATCTTTCAAGTATCTGTTTACCAAGGTTCTCTGTTGCAGTAGTCTTTAATGCAAAGAGAAAAGATGTTCTTGTCTCCATAAAAGTCCAAACATTTTGTCTCTCTTTCTGGGGAAGATGGGCTGAGCAGATTGTCTGAGTTGGGCCAGGGATTTAAGAAAATGTCTGTTTTATAAATGGCAGGCCTGACCCTGAACAACAGACATCCACAGATTACTCTAGGCCAGCCTCTATAAGCTCATGTTTGAATCTCCTCAGTTTGGGTATGGTTAAGGGGTGTGAGTTGCAGTTTCCAAAGCCCTAGCCCTAGTTATTGCTCTCTGCTTATAGACAGAGGTGTGAATGTTCAGCTGCTAGCCTACCTGCCTGCCTCTATGTTCACCATGATGCTCATGAACTCTAACCTTCTGGAGCCATGATCCCCAAATTAATAATGGAACCATGTTCCCCAAATTAACAATTATATTGGTCATGGTGTTTTTTTTTTCTCAGAAATTGTAAAGTAACTAAGATATCAGTGTAGTCAAAGGTCCTACAAATTTCTCCTCTAGCAAATGAAGAGTAACAAATGTTTTTGTATAGTATAAAACAATTTTAAAGTAATTCAGCCAAACATTTGTTACATGTGTGGGTCACTATAAACTAATCAAGAAAATTAGATGTTCTTAAGCTGGGCAGCAGTGGTGCACGCCTTTAATCCCAGCAATGGGGAGGCAGAACAGGCAGATGTCTCTGAGTTAGAGGCCAGCCTGGTCTTCAAAGCAAGTTCCAGGACAGGCTCCAAAGCTACACAGAGAAACTCTGTCTCAAAAAATAAACAAAAACAACAACAACAACAACAAAAACAACAAAAAAAGAAAATTAGATGTTCTTAATTTCAAAGTTAGAAAATAAACATTTTGCACATCTAAATCTGTTCTATACTTGAAAAGAAATCACTGTTCAACTTGTTTAATTTAAATTAGCAATTAGTTACCATTTTCTAGTTAGTAAATGTTATAGAAATATAATTCCAAATTAAATATATTTCAAGAAATTTTAGAGACTATGTCTAATGCAGTGAAGGAAAGTGGAACCTTATAATAATTATTCATCTAAGATTTTATTACCAGATATATGAACCATAATTATTTTATGCTATTTTATTTTGAGTAATTTATATACTTGTTACTTGCCACCACTTCAATGAAATTTTCTGCATATTAGAATTTGAAGAAGATGATAGAACTTTAAAAGCATAATTTAAATATCAAGTAGAGTAAGGCCTGTGACTTCTCATTGCTTTGTGAAATAAAACCTGTATACTGACTTAGCTATCAACCATCATATGCCTCTTAACATTTATTTCTGTTGTAATAAAAAAACCAAAAGCATGGTCATTTAGAATTAGTTCAATTTTGTGAGGGTAATTCTTTAATATTTGTAATGTAAATAATATAATTAAAATCAGCTGTGGTATTTTGCATGACATGTTTGCACTTAGGACTTTTTGAAAATATGAATAATATATAATGCATGCAACCTTGACTTATTAGCTCATTATAATAGGAAATGGTTGTTTTTCTTTAGTGTAAGCTTGAGAAAGGACAGAGATTTCCAATACAGATCACATCTCACTTCTAAAGGATTTTGGGGGGTCTTGAAATCAATATTTTTATTTTTATTTGGTTTCACCAAAGATGGTCTTCCCTGATGTGACAATTCCTTCCCATGGCAAATAAAATGTCCATATCTAGATGATTGGAACATCATGCCTTTCCAAACTGCATTGAAAAGTGCTAAGGTAGTCTCTATACATTGAGAAATCTTTGTAATTCATGTTGATGTTATAAGAAAACTAAAATATCACACCAAATTACTCTTCAAATATTTTGGAAAGTGTTCTGTGAAAGTGTATTGCTAGACTTCAGGATTTAGTTGTATTTAATCATCAAGGGCCGTCAAATTTTGTAACTCATCTGAATAACTTTTCACAATATCAGGAACTCTCATTGATAGATATTTGTAGGAATGAAAAATTCTCTAATTGTTGTATATAAGTATGAAAATAAACCTAGGACCTCTGTTTTACTTCTAACTTTAGTAATAAGGAGATAAGCTGAACAGAAACTCTTTTCTTCCTTTCTTTTCTGTAAAGAATTAATTCTTTTAAAGAATAGTTAAATAGATATAACAGCAGTTTAAATTTACTTGTTTAGAAAAGGAGATTATAAAGACTGACATTTATAGAGAAGTCTCTAGGAAATACTGAAGTCCTTACTTGAATTTGAACAATGTCTAAATTTTAGTCATAAGGATAAGAGTATCATTCTATTCCTTAGATTTTCATTCAAAGAAACATATTCTTATTTTAAGAAAATATCCATTGACTAATGAGACATATACATATTAATGTAATATGTTCTTAGGAAACTTGATGTTTCTTGAAAGATGGCATATTGTTTAAGGGCAATTGCTATATAGTCATGAGTACAGAAGTTCAGATTGCAGCACCTATGACTGATATAAAAATCTTGGGATTCTGTAAATGCCTACAACTCCAGCTATGAGGGTTCCAAGATGCTCTTCTGTTTTTCTGTGCTCAAATACAGACACAGACACATACACACACACATACACACACACACACACACACACACACACACACACACACACACCACAAGGATAGATAATTTAATCATAGTTAAGCATAACTAAATTTTACTGTCACCATTTTCTCTGTTTTTTCTTTTTTCTTTTCCAGTCTTCCTTTTTGATATTCTTCTATGAAGGCCAACTGGCCTAGAACTCACTGAAATGCAACACTACTACCTGGAATTGATTTTCTCTTGATATAAATATGCATTCATTCTTTCCATTTTGTCTTTTAGATACCATAAACCATACATAAAACATTTATTTGCACACACGACAATTTTTAAGCTCATAAAAACTTAAGTTTGTACCTAAAATTTAATCCTCCAAATTTGGCCATTGATATGACAATTTATAAGTTTTATTATTTATGTTCATTAAAACATTATTGTGGTTATACTGACACTTAATTCTTTTTTATAGTGCTATGTATTGAACTCAAGGCCTTGTGAATTCTAGGCAAATACTTTAAGAATTTGCTATATCCCCAGACAAATATTTTTGATTTTTAGCTTTTATACTTACATTAAACATAGCTAAAGAACCACATTTGTACTATTAGAATATTCTTAATTTAATTATTTTGTGATTTATAGAGTAACCAGATTTTCAAATAATTAGTGAACATTTCTTTTAAGGTGAAGAATAATCTTTAGCATTTATTATAACTCAAGTCTTATGGTGATAAACTTCTCAACAATTATTTGCCTAGGAATGTGTTCATTTATTTCTGAAAGAGAGCTTGTCAGTTGCATGCTTCTTATTTGGCAGAGGTATTTTAGTTTATTTGTTTTGGTTTTTGCTTTTCAGCACTTTGAATATGTTTTACCTCTTAGCACTTAGGTGATCTTTAAGTGAAATAGACCTTTACTGATTACTAGATCTTATGAATCTTCATGAGCTCCTTGATATGATCTTTGGCCAAGGTGAGCTCACTTACTTTACATGGCAAGGATGCTACCATTTCATTCTCAATTCACATGGAGCATCTGATCAGCTGCTGCTATGCAATAAGAATTCTGTTTGAGCTCTTGTATTGAGCTGAGCAACCATATAGGAAATATAACCACCTCTGATCTGGAGTTGTATGTTCCATGGCCACAAGGTACTATAATTGAATTTAGCAGGTGGACAGACTTACCAGAGATTGCTTGGGTTCAGTGTGTTGTAATGGATGGGCTGTCTTCTATTTTCACTAGAAACGTACAGCTAAGATTTACTTTTCTGCCATGCCCTAGTTAAAATGAGTGGGAGCAATGAAGGGCGAGGGTCGAGGGAAAGGGAGTGGGAGATCCCAGCTGGATCAAGAACAGAGAGGGAAAACAAGGAATAGGAGACCATGGTAAATGAAGACCACATGAGAAAAGGAAGAAACAAAGTGCTAAAGAGGCCCACAGAAATCCACAAAGATACCCCCACAAAAGACTGCTGGCAATGGCCGAGAGACAGCCGAGACTGACCTACTCTGGTGATGGGATGGCCAAACACCCTAATAGTTGTGCCAGAAACCCCATCCAAGGACTGAGGAATCTGGATGCAGAGATCCACGGCTAGGCCCCGGGTGGAGCTCTGGGAGTCTAATTAGCAAGAAAAAGGAAGGTTTATATGAGTGAGGATTGTTGACACCATGGTTGGATAAAGCACAGGGACAAATAGCCAAATGAATGGAAACACATGAACTCTGAACCAAAGGCTGAGGGGCCCCCAATTGGATCAGACTCTCTGAATAGGTGAGACAGTTGATTGGCTTGATCTGTTTGGGAGGCATCTAGGCAGTGGTACCAGGTCCTGTGCTCATTGCATGAGTTAGCTGTTTGAAACCTGGGACTTATACAGGGACGTTTGTCTCAATCTGGGAGGAGGGGACTGGACCTACCTGGACTGAGTCTACCAAGTCGATCTCAGTCCTCAGGGAAGGCTTTGCCCTGGAGGAGGTGGGAATGGGACGTGGGCTGGGGGGAAGGGAGGGGGACAGGAAGGGAGAGAACAAGGGAATCTGTGGCTGTTATGTATAACTGAATGGTATTGTAAAATAAAAGGAAAAAAAAAAAAAAGAAAAAAAGAAAGAATTTCAACTGAAAAATTGCCTAGATCAGACCGCAATAATGGCATGTGTGTGAGTAATTATCTTGATTGTCTTATTTGATGTAGGAGGGCCCAGGCCACTGTGGCCAGTATCATCTTCTGGGCAGGAGGTCCTGGGTTCTGTGAAGTATCTAGCTTAGCATGAGCCTATGAGCAAACCAGTGATTGGACCAGCAAGTCACATTCCTTTATGGTTGCTACCTTCAGGTTCATGCCTTAAGTTCCAGCCCTGACATCCTTCAATGACAGACTGTAACATGTAAGTGAAATGAACTCTTTTCTCCCTAAGTTCCTTTTGGTCAGAGTTTTATTACAGCAGCAGAATGAAACTAGTACAATCACCAAGTCAACATTCTGTCTTCCTGCATAGCTGCAGGTGATCTCCTCTAAAGGACACAATAAAGTATAGCAGAGAGAAACCATTAGCCTAAGCTCATCAACTATGGTACTGATATATCTTGTGTATGTGTCTTAATTAGGGTTTCTATTGCTGCAATGAAACACCATGACCAAAGAGCAAACTGGAGAGGAAAGAATTTTTTTAGGCTCATAGTTCAGCATTGCTGTTCATTCCTGAAGGAAGTCAGGACAGGAAAAAAAAAAAGAGAAAAGAAAAACTCTCCTTATATCACCCAATTTATTGCCTTCTTTAATTTTTCTGGAAATGATTTATTACTGTTTGGCATATTACTATTCTTTGACTTTTTTTTGTTTTACTACTTTATTGAAATTCAAGCCCTTTAAGAATAAGAATACATTCATACAGTTTATTTTATTATTAGTTGAAAGAACAGTATTGGAACTGAATGGAAATTTAAGAAATAGTTTTGGCCAGCCTGCAGGCAGGTGAGATACCTGCCTCCAGCCTGTGCCTCACCCCCCTACCCACTGAACACTGTCCCCAAAAGACCCCCTCAGTTAGTCAACCCCAAGCACCTGAACATCCTCCCTGTGGCCATCCATTGCCTGAAACTTCAGCAGACTACACAGGCACAGACACCAATCAGGTGAGTGCCTGGCTTCTCAGATGGACTGTCCTTAAGTCCAGAACCTAACCAAACCTCATGGCACATTCTGTGCCCCTCCCCTTCCCATCTCAGCACCAACAAGGGAGCTGGACCCTACCCCCACCTCTAGTGGAACTCCACTGCTCTGCTGTCATCCATAACACCTTGCAGGCAGATGAGATATCAGCTTTCAGGCTGCATGCCCACTGCAGCTACCCAGTAGACTCTGTCTGACAAAGACTGATTCTGCCACCCAACATGAAGCAACTGAATATCATCCCCATGGACTGGCCCCACCTGCAAACCCAGCAGACTACACAGGCTCAGGCACACACCACACCATTTGGAAAAACAGCAGAAAACATAGGTGCATTTGTAAATCACAACAAATGGAAAAACAGGCACATGCACATGCCACACTAATTGGAAGAAAAGATGAGAAAATGTCAGTGTAAGAATACATTCAACAACTGAAAGAGCAATATAACACCAAAAGAAACCAATGATCCTACAATAGCAAAACATGAACATTCCAATGCAGCTGAAACACAATCAAATGATCTTTAAAATTACTTTATGAAGATGACAGAGGTTCTTAAAGAAGAAATGAAAAATTCCCATAAGAAGTCGAGGAAAAAAATTGAAGAAATCAATAAGCCCCTTAAAGAAAGCCAAGGGGAAAAAACAATCAAACAAGTGAAGGAAACAGTTCAAGACTTGAAAACTGAAACAGAAATAATAAAGACAACACAAACTGAGGGAATTCTGGAAAAGGAAAATCTGGGTAAGCAAACAGAAACTACAGATGCATGCATTACCAACAAAATACAAAAGGAGGAAGAGAGACTCTCAAGCATTGAAGATATTATAGAGGAAACAGATTCATCAGTCAAAGAAAATTGTACATGCCATAAATTCCTAGCACAAAACATCCAGGAAGTCTGGTTCACCATGAAAAGACCAAACCTAAGAACAATAGGGATAGAAGACAAATCCTAGCTCAAATGCATAGAAAATATAATCAACAAAATCATAGAAGAAAACTTTCCCAACCTAAAGAAGGACGTGACTACAAAAGTAAAAGAAGCTTAAGAACACAAAATAGGCTGGAATAAAAAAGTCCCCTTGTCATATAATAATCAAAAACTAAACACATAGAATAAAGAAAGAATTTTAACAGCTGCAAGAAAAAAAGGCTGATTAACATATAAAGGCAGACCTATCAGAATTACATCTGACTTCTCAATGGGGACTCTAAAAGCCAGAAGGTCCTGGATAGACATTTTACAGAGACTAAGGGACCATGGATGCCAGCCCACACTACTATGTCTAGCAAAACTTTCAGTGAACATAGAAGGTGAAAACAAGATATTTCATCACAGAATCAGATTTAAACAATATCTGTCCACAAATCCAGGACTACAGAAACTGCTAGAAGGTAAACTCCAACCCAAGCAACTCAGTTACATCCAGGAAGACGCAGGCAATAGATAAACTCACAATAGCGAAACCCAAAGAAGGGAAACATACACATTAACATCACCACCACCAAAACCAAAAAAAAAAAAAAAAAATAACAGAAATTAGCAATCACTGGTCAATAACATCTCTTAGTATCAATGGACTCAATTCACCAATAAAAAGACATAGGCTAACAGAATGGATCCATCCTTCTGCTGCATACAAGAAACACACCTCAACTTCAAAGACAGACATTACCTCAAAGGAAAGGGTTGGGAAAAGATTTTCCCATAAAATAGACCTAAGGAGCAAGATGATATAGCTTTCCTTGTATATAACAAAATAGACCTCAAACTAACACCAATCAAAAGACAGAGAAGGACATTTCATATTCATCAAAGGAAAAATCTATCATGATGAAATCTCAGTTCTAAACATCTGTGTCCCATGTACAAGGGCACCCACATTTGTCGAAGAAATATTACTAAAGTTTGAATCCCACATCAAATCATACATATTAATAGTGGGAAACTTCAACACCCCACTCTCAGCAATGAACAGGTCTGCAATACAGAAACCTAACAAAGAAATAAGGGAATTAAGAGATGTTATGACTCAAATGGACTTAATAGACATCTGCAGAACATATCAGTCAAACACAAAAGAATATACCTTCCCTCCGCACCTCATGAAACCTTCTCTAAAACTGATTGCACTTGGTCATAAAGCAAATATCAATAGATACAAAAAAATGGAATAACCCCTTTTATCTTATCAGACCATGATAAGCTAAAGTTAGAATTCAACAACACAAACTACAGGAAACCTGCAAATTCATGGTTACTGAACAATTTTCAACTGAACCACTTCTGGGTCAAGAAAGAAATAAAGAAATTAAAGACTTCCTAGACTTCAATGAAACTGAATCTACAACATACTCAAACTTATGGGACACAATGAAATCAGTACTAAGAGGAAAGTTCATAGCACTTAGGTGTAGTGGGTAGCCATTCCAGTTTGGATCTGGAAGTTCCAACCCCCATTGAGACTCTGGCAACTGTCACGACTATGAGGCAGGGTCAAGCGAGGTGTCTGGAGACCTGAGACCTGGATGGGCGAGCGCTCTCTCTGTTCCTGGACCCTAGACGGTAGAGGTTGACTGAGCAGAGCTCCAGAGAACACTGCTGGACTGCGATACACCTTACCCAGACCCCCGCCATCTACCTATTCCTTCATTTGTAAGTCACCCACTAAATAAATCTTCCTTTTAACTACGTGGAGTGGCCTTAATAATTTCACCAATACTTAGGGCCTACATAAAAAAAATGGAGAAATCTCACACAAGTGACTTAACAGCACACCTGAAAGCTCTAGAACTAATTGAAGCACACTCACCCAGGAGGAGTAGATGGCAGGAAATAATCAAACTCAGGACTGAAATCTACAAAATTGAAACAAAGAGAATACAAAGAATCAAAGAAACAAAGAGTTGGTTCTTTGAGAAAATAAAAAAGATAAACAAACACTTATCCAAACTAACCATAAGGCAGAGAGAGAATACCCAAATTAACAAAATCAGAAACAAAAAAGTAGACATAACAACAGACTCCGTGGAAATCCAGAGAATCAATAGGTCATACTTCAAAAATCTGTACTCCACAAAACTGGAAAACTAAAAGAAATGGACAATTTCCTTGATAAGTATCAAATACCAAAACTAAATCAAGGTCAGATAAACAATTTAAATAGACTTATAGCACTTAAGGAAATAGAAACAGTTACTTAAACTCTCCCAACCAAAATACCCAGAATCATGTGGTTTCAGCATAGAATTTTACCCGAATTTCAAAGAACTAATACCAATGCTCCTCAAATTGTTCCACAAAATAGAAAGAGAAGGAATATTGCTAAACTATTTTTATAAGCCCATAGTTACCCTGATACCCAAACCAAACAAGGATGCAACAAAGAAAGAGAATTACAGACAAATTTCTCTCATGAATATTGATGCAAACAATACTCAGTAAAGTACTAGCAAAAAGAATCCAAGAGTACATAAAAAAAATCATCCACCATAATCAAGTAGGCTTTATCCCAGAGATGCAAGGATAGATCAACTTATGAAAATCTGTCAGTGTAATACAAAATATAAATAAACAAAGAAAAAACACATGGTCATCTCATTAGATGCTGAAAAAGACTTTGACAAATCCAACACACCTTCATGAGAAAGGTTTTGGAGAGATCAAGAATACAAGGAACATACCTAAACATAATAAAGGCAACACACAAGAAACCGACAGCCAACATCAAATTAAACAGAAAGAAACTCAAAGTGATTCCACTAAAGTCAGAAAGAAGACAAGGCTATCCACTCTCTCCATATCTATTCAATATAGGACTTAAGGTTCTAGTTAGAGCAATAAGGCATAAAAAGGAGGTCAAAGGGATGCAAATTGGAAAGGAAGAATTCAATCTTTCACTATTTGCAGATTATAAGATAGTATACATAAGTGACCCCAAAAATTCTACCAGGGAACTCCTACAGTTGATAAACACCTTCAGTAAAGTTGCTGGATGCAATATTAATGCAAAAAAATAAATCAGGAGCACTTCTCTATACAAATGATAAATCAGCTGAGAAAGAAATCAGAGAAACACCGTTTACAATAGCCACAAATAATCTAAAATATTTTGGGGTTGATAGACCCTAAAATCTAGGGTCTCAAGTGGGCGCCCCAAGAACCCAGACTCAGGTCCAGTTGATGCAACAGCACGAGGTTTATTGAAGCGGCTGTACAGATGGGCTACTCTTGTCCTGAGAACAAGAGTGGCATCTTACTGCAGCCACATAGGTGCTTTTAAAGGAGAAACCCACAAAAACCACAAGATTGTAATTCCCATGCAATTTCATTTCAATTGATTTATGTCTAGAGGCTAATTTCACAAAATCATGGTCTGATCAGAGTGGGTACAGTCATGTCAGCATGTACATTTCTCCCAAAACCTCAAGGGGTATCAGGGCGGGAGTGGGGTTTACACAAAGGTCACAGTGGTCCTTCCTGGAACACTTGCAACTATTCCAGTCACAGTTGAGCATATCTCTTAATAGAATCTTTTTACATTGTTACATTGTTGCAGGGGTGTTTGAGTAATGATTGAGTCAGCTTGCCCCTGGAACTAGATTTTTAGTTTCTCATTTCCTGGTGCTTCGGGGTGTAAGCCTGGAGGGTTAGGGGTCTTTCAGGGTAAATCTAACCAAACAAGTGAAAGGCCTATATGACAAGAATGCTAAGTCTTTGAAGAAAAAAATTGGGGAAGAGATCAGAAAAATGCAAAAACATCCCATGTTTGTGGATTTGTAGGATTAACATAATAAAAATGCCAATCTTACCAAAAGCATTCTACAGATTCAATACAATCCCCATCAAAATCCCAACAGAATTCATCACAGACCTCGAAAGAACAATATTTAACTTCATATGGAAAAACAAACAAACAAACAAAAAACAGGATAGCTAAAAGAATCCTGTACGATAAAGGAATTTCTGGAGGTATCATGATCCCTGAATTCAAGCTATATACAACTATACTAATAAAACAGTTTGGTTTAAACTGCATTAAAAACAGACACATGGATCAATGGAATTGAATCAAAGACTGTTACATAAGTTCACACACCTATGAACACCTGATTTTTGACAAAGAAGTCAAAAATATACAATGAAAAATAGAAATCATCTACAACAAGTGGTGCTGGCATAACTGGATGGTGGCATGTAGAAGAATGCAAATAAATCAATATTCCTGGCTCTGCAAAAACTCAAGTCCAAGTGGATCAAAGACCTAACAGAAACCCAGTTACACTGAACTTTATAGAAAAGATAATTGGATGTAGCCTTGAACACATTGGCACAGGAGACTACTTCCTGAATGTAACACCAATAGCACAGACCCTGAGCACAACAATTAATAAATGGGATCTCTTGAAACTGAAAAGCTTCTGTAAGGCAAAGGACACTGTCAATAAGACAAAACGGCAGCCTATAGAATGGGAAAAGATCTTCCCCAACCCCACAACTCACAGAGGGCAAATCTCCAAAATGTATAAAGAAATCAAGAAACTATACATCAAAATAGCAAATAATCCAATTTAAAAATGGAGTACAAATTTAAACAGAGAATTCTCAACAGAAGAGTTTTGAATGGCTGATATATACTTAAAGAAGTGTTCAATATCCTTAGCTATCAGGAAAATGCAAATCCAAACAAATCTGAGATACCATCTTACACCTGTCAGAATGGCCAAGATAAAAAATGCTAAAAACAGCATATGTTGGCAAGGATGTGAATTAATGGGAACATTCCTCCACTGCTGGTAGGAATGCAAAATTGTATAGCCACTTTGGAAATCAGTATAGTGGTTTCTCAGAAAATTGGGAATCAATCTACCTCAAAACCCAGTGGTACCACTCTTGGGCATATACCCAAAGGAAGCTCAATCATGCCACAAGGTCACTTGCTCAACTGTGTTCGTAGCAGTATTATTCATAATAGCTAGAACCTGGAAACAACCTAGATGTTCCTCAACCAAAGAATGGATAAAGAAAGTGTGGTATATCTATGCAATGTGGTATTATTCAGCAGAAAACAAAACAAAACAAAACAAAAAACAAAAAACAAAACAAAACAAAAAAAGTGACACCATGAAATTTGAAGGCAAATGGATGGAAGTTTAAAAACTCATCCTGAGTGAGGTAACCCAGACCCAGAAAGAAAAACAAAATATGTACTCACTTATAAATGGATATTAGATGTAAAGCGAAGGATAACCAGTCTATAATCATCAGCCCCAAAGAAGCTAGGTAACAAGGCAGACTCTAAGAGGAAATAGATGAGATGTCCTGGGTAATCTTGGGGTAGGGATGGAGAAGAGGGGAGAGGATGGGTGAATAGGAACATGAGGGATCAAGATGGTTGTGTTGGGGGTGGGACAAAGGTGGAGGGTAATAAATGATGAATCTTGATAGAGGTGCCATTAAGGGGTTAGGAAGAAACCTGTTATCAGTTAAACTCCCAAGAAATCACAAGGATGACCCCAGCTAAGAATCCCAGAAATAGTGGTTTCTGAACTGGCCTTCCCCTATGATCAGATTGATAACTACCCTTATTGTCATCATAGAGCCTTCATCCAGTACCTGATGGAAGCAGATGAAGAGATCCACAGCCAACACTTGGCCAAGCTCTGGGAGTCCCATTGAAGAGAGGGAGGAAGGAATATATGAGCAATGATGCACCAAGATTACAGTGGGAAAACCTACAGAAACAGTTGATCTAAGCTTGTGGGAACTCACAGACTCTAGACAGACAACTAAGGATCCGGCATGGGACTGACCTGGGCCCTCTACATCTGGGTGACAGTTGTGTAGCTTAATCTTTTATGGGACCCCTATAAGTGGGACTAGGACCTGTCTCTGATGCCTGAGCTGTCTCTTTGGATCCTACTCCCTATGGTGAGATGCTTTGATGCAGGGTAAAGGAGCTTGGTCCTGCTGCAACTTGATACGCCATGCTTTGTTGATTCCCAAGTGAAACCTTATGCCATCTGAATGAAGAGGGAGGAGGAGTTGGTTGGGGGCAGGGTAGAAGGGAGGTGGAGGATGGAATGGGAGGAGAGGAGGGAGGGGAAAATGTGGTTAGTATATAAAATAAAGAAAAAACAATGTTGGTGTTTGTGATATTATTTCTAAACTTTTAATGACTATTTTCAAATAAAATTTATATTAGGTATTTCTTATGCATAAATTTTGTATATTTAATATCTTACTTCATCATCATATAAAGTCAGTTTAATCTGACTTAGTAGTCATACAATAAGAAACTGATTCTCACTGAAGGGAAATACCTGGTTAAAATGGCAAAATTAGTAACAGATTAAACCATTATAAGAAGTTTTGCTCTCTGCCTAAGACTCCTTCATATACTCTTTCCAGAGCTGTATAGGTGAATGAAAAGAAATTTGTGACATACAACCATGGTGTAGACATTCATATAATGTTAGAATTACCTGGACATAAAACATTTCTGATTGTTTTCAGAAATATTTCAGCAATTTAAAGACCTTTTCTTTTTCTAAGATAACTATGAATATTTTTTTTGCTCACTGCCTGGGAATATTTTGTAGATTCATCAGCTCAGATAAATGAGCAACCTGCATAGAAATCAACACTTATTGCTTACCTTGCACACATAAGAAACTGCTAGTTGCTCAATAGAATATTGCTACTTCTTCCATGTTTAAATGTTCTTCTCTGGTGGGAGTGTGTTATGTCTTTGCATCACTTTGGTTTCAGCACAAATACCAACCTCCAAGAAAAGTCTTTGCTGAATACAATATTAGAAGAAAGCAATGTCTCTTGCTTCTCTTTCCCAATCATACTTTTTCCTTTGATTAATATCCTTTGTTTCATCATCTTTTGTTTGTTTAAATAGCATTATATGCTTGACTATTAATTATTAAAAGCCTTTGTAAGCTAGAATGACAGTTCCCTGATAGTAAAATTTTTCTGTTAATTGTTTCATCTCCAACACCTAGTAAAGTACCAGACATGTAGTAGGAATTCAATTAAAAGATATTGATTGAAAGAATATTATCGTGGTTTGAAAGAAAATGGCTCCTAAAATAATTGGCACTATTGGGAAATGTGGCTTTGTTATAGTAGATGTGGCCTTATTGGAGGAACTATGTCACTATAAGGGTGGACTTTGAGTTCTTCTATACCTGAGCTAGGCTCAGTGTCACACACAGTTGTTTTTGCTGCCTGAGAATCAAGATGTAGGACTCTTAGCTCCTTCTCAAGCACCATGTCAGCCCGCATGCCACCATGCCACCTGCCATGATGATAATGGACTAAAACTCTAAACTCTAAACTAGTTCCAATTAAATGTTTTTATTTAGAGAAGTTTCCATAGTCATGGTACTTCCTCACACCAATACAAACCCTAACTAAGACAGAAATTGGTACCAGGGACTGTGATATTGCTATGATTGGCATGACCATGATTCTGTTTGAAGAAATGTGAAATACTTTGGGACTTAGGACTAGAAAAGCAGTTCAACTCTTTAAGTAGTGCCTAATTGGCCATCCTAATAGAAACATGGAAGAAAGTGGTGCTGAGGGTGATTTGAACTTCGGGGGTTTGGATCAAGAGCTTTCAAAGGAGAAGAATGTTAGTATGTGCCTTAGAGATTGATCTAGTAATATTTTTTTTGAAAAATGTGTCTGATTCTTGCCAAAAAGTCTGACTGGGTCAAAGTAAAGAGTTTTGGATGAATTCCCTTGGCACAGGAAATCCCAAACCAGCCTAGTATATTGAATTTTTCATATGGATATTAGCTGTCACCTATTGTGTAGATATATAATGAAAAGCAGCAAGCTGAGAGAGAAAAAATACAGAATGTACAATTTGTGGAGGAAATGAGCAGCAGAAAGTGGATGGAGCTAAGTCCTGTGTTCACAGATAAACAAATTAAAAATGAAATAATGGGAGTGGTGACCACAGGGCAAGACCTCACCCAGCTATACTTCCATCTTGTGAAGAGTAATTAAAGAACAAGCTTTGGCACAGGTATGGTGGTACATACCTTTAATCCCAGCACTCAGGAGTAAGATATATATATATATATATATATATATATATATATATATATATATATATATATGAGTTTAAGGACCACCTGATCTACAGATTGAAATTCAAGACAGCCAAGCTTGGACAGTGAAGTAAATCATTGAAATCAAAGCTGGGGAAGATGTAATTAAATGAGGGGACGTGTTCTAGCCCCAGCCTCCAGTAGACCTTGGCAGTTTTGACCATGTGGTTCAAGCTTTAGAGTCAAGGTAAGAAAAAAGGAGTTATGGAATATTCCTCTAGGACTAAGAAAAACCACTGAGGCCATGCATGTGTCAGGGGTATCCATGTATGAAAGCCTAGAGAGGCCATTGTGTGAAGCTGTGAAGGTGAAGCATGGATTTCCTTCAAGACCCCAAGATGTTGGAGATCCCAGAGTCATTGGATACCTGCTGAGAAAAGCTACCAACAGGGAGTGGAAACAGCCTATGAAAAAGTACTATGGTGCAGTCAACAAAGGTGAAAGAATTGTAGATCAGAATAATGTTTTAACATCAGGCATGGAAATGTAGTGTTTGGAGTTTGTCTAGATGGTTTTTGGTTTTGCTTTGTGTCAGTATTTTCTCATTATGTTCCCTTACCTACATTTTGGAATGATAATCTATATCCCATGCCACTGTATGTTGGGAGTATGTGATGTGATTTCTTTAATATGTAGGGGATTACAGTAAGGAGACTATATTGTTATAGGGTCCATTTGGATGAAACAAAACTCAAAACCCAAGTCAGTGTAGAAAAGAAAATTTTATTTTAATCAAATTGCTACTGATCAACATGAACACAGAACCAACTTGGGAGCTAAACTGTGACCCCAAGCCAAAATATTACAGAGCTTTTAAGTCTGAAAAACACACGTAGCTGTGCCAAGTTACAGTTATACTTTTCAAAAATCAGGATTCAGGAATAAAGGATGTTCAAGGGGACTTTTCTTTGTGGTACAATTTATCCTGTTCTCATTGCTTAGCTTGCTAAACTGTGGCTTGGTTGCTTGTCCAATATTCATGTCTTAACTTTTCAAACAGTATATCAATTACTCCAGGTGGTCTTTGGAACTTTATTTGACACCTATTCAAAATGGAATTTTTACATAAAATGGCTTCTATTTCATTAATTTATATCCCCCCATTGTTTTTGTACATTATTCAAATCCTTGATTATCTGTTTCAGAGTATAAGGGCTCGTATTGGGTCCTTTGGACCATGAGCTTAAATGACTTAACTCTAGATTGAATAAATTTAACTAAGCACTGAAGATGCAAGGCCCTATGAAAATCAGAAGAAAAAAGGCCAACGGTCCTGTTAAAGCAGTGAGCAAGCAGCCTAGCCAAGGCAACCAATCAAGGAGATTCTAGAACCAGGTTTCAGCCTGTGTCCTTTGTTCCTCCCTATCGAACAATTTTTTTGTTTGTCTGTTTTGTTTTTTGAGACAGAGTTCTCTGTGTAGTTTTGTTGCCTGTCCTGGATCTCACTCTGTAGACCAGGCTGTTCTTGAATGCTGTGGATTTTGCTCTGTATGCTGTGAATGTGTTGTTCTGAGTGGTTAATAGATAAAGTGATGATTGGCCAGTAGCCAGGCAGGAAGTATAGGCAGGACAAGCAGCGAAGAGAATTATGGGAACAAGAAGGCTGAGTCAGGAGTCAGACACAGAGGAAGCAAGATGTAAAGATACTGGTAAACCACGAGCCATGTGGCAAGGTGTAGATTTACAGAAATGGGTTAATTTAAGATATAAGAACTAGAAAGCAAGAAGTTTGCCATGGCCATACAATTTATAAGTAATATAATTCTCTGTGTGTTTACTTGGGTCCACGCAGCTGCAGGACTGGTGGGTGAGAGAGATTTGTCCTGACCATGGGCCAGGAGGGACACATATATACTATCAGCTATGTTCAAACTCACAGAGATCCGCCTGGCTCTGCCTCCCAAGTGCTGGGATTAAAGGCATGTGCCACTACCTCCTAGCTCTGCTTTACTTTTGCTAAGGTGTCTCAGACTATCCCAAATGATTGGCATAAAGTGAACAAGTTTCCCTCAATGCCATATAGGGACCTATATCCTTAAGAAATAATAGATATATTCCTTTTCTGTTTTGTATGGCTACTTCTGCCAGAAAGTTTATTTGTTTGTCTGTTATATAAAGCCTTTGTCTACTTTACAGCTCAGGGGTTGGAGTTGTCTCTTCCAATCACAAAGGATGTTGTTCCTAGAGCTGTTGAGCCAGGGGTGCCATCTCCTACAAGCAAGGGTATGAGAGTGGGATGGGCTCTTCAGAACAAAGTAGCTCTGTTGAGTCATATATGAGCTCATCCTGCTGAACCACTGAAGTGTAGAATGTGAGGGATGATGTGAATAAGAACACAGAGGTCAGATTTTTCTAAAAAAAGGGGAGGATTATGACCACACAGAGGGTAATACTAAGCATGCAGGTATACCAGATGGTAGGTGGACTCATGAGAAGGATAGTATCCTAAAATCTATGTCTTTTGCCAGGGATGGAGTATGTATAGTTATCATAAGGAGATTTGTCTGAAGAAAAAGTTGTCAACCTCAAGCATGTTACTATGCCCTGGATATTCACTAATGTGATAGACACATGAGTGAAACAAAGGCATCCATCATCTACCTGTCTTAAAATTGTCATACTGATAGTTGACTGTACTGGCTGGTTTTGTGTGTCAACTTCATACAAGCTAGAGTCATCAGAGAAGAAGGATACTCAGTTGAGGAAATGCTTCCATGAGATACAACTGTAAGGCCCTTTCTCATTTAGTGATCAATGATGGAGGGTCCAACCTTCCTTGGTGGTGCCATCATTGGGTTGGTGGCCCTGAGTCCTATAAGAAAACAGGATGAGCAAGCCATGAGTATCAAGCCAGTAAGCAACACTACTCCATGGCCTCTGTGCCAGTTCCCACCTCTAGTATACCACCCTGTTTGAGTTCATGTCCTGACGTCCTTCAATGATGAATAGTAATATTGAAGTATAAGTCAAATAATCACTTTCCTCTCCAACTTGTTTTTTTGTCATGGTGTTTGGTCACAGCAATAGAAAAACATTGAGATTATAGGGGCCAATTACATTAGAACTACTACACTTACATTTTCCCTGCTTCCTATTGGCAAGGGAGTTAGGCATCCCAAGTTTTTAATGTTATTATGACTGGATTGCATGTCTTGGGGCCCGTGGCGGTTTAAAAGAATATGACATCCAACTATTAGAAGAAGTGGCCTTGTTGGAGGGAATTGTTACTGTGGTGTAGCTGAAAGTTTTCATGTGTCCTGCCTGGTCCACAGCCACTCAGACATAAGTAAACACACAGAGGCTTATATTTATTAAAACTGCTCAGCCATTAGCTCAGGCCTACCACTGACTAGATTTTATACATAAACTCAGTCCATTTCTGTTAATCTATATGTTGCCATGTGTTCCGTGGCTTTATCTGTGTGCCATTACATGCTGCTCCCTGGATGTTGGACTGGTGTCTCTTGACTCAGCCTTCCTCTTCCCAGAATTCTTATAGTCTGCTTATCCCACCTATACTTCTTGTCTGGCTACTAGACAATCAGTGTTTTATTAAACCAGTGTACAAAAGCATTATCCCACAGCACTGTAGAGGTGGGCTTTGAGGTCTCACATATGCTCAATCCATGCCCATTGAGACAGAATACTTCCTGTTTCTTGCACAAGATGTAGAACTCTCAGCTACCTCTCTCAGCATCATGTCTGCCTGCACACTGCCATGTCCCACCATGATGATAATAGACTAAAACTCTAAATTGTAAACCACCAAACTAAATGTTTTCCTTTAGAAGAGTTGCCATGGTCATGGTGTCTCTTCACATCCATAGAAACCACAACTAAGACAGGGACCCTATAGGAAACGTTATTGACAATTTAGATATGTATGAATTGATCCCTATCTCCCCCATACAGAGGTCCATATATCACATCTCCAATGATAACAATGATATTCATCGTCATTTCCCCATCTGCTATTCTCACATTTATACCCAGGCTCATCTGGGCAAGCATAGTAGGAGGTTCTTCATAGTAGTTTTCAAATACTAGATTTCTACATACAGCCTACTGGTATGTGATTTTCCTATTCCTGATAGAGTACAATGCTTTTGGGGCATCAAACTTAAAGGTAGAGGATACCAGGTGTGTGTGTGTGCTGACTAGCATTAGTAATGAACTCCCCAGTTTGGGTATTTATAAGTGTCCAGCAATAGGCTCATGGGTGAAGGAGATTTGAGGCTGCCTTTGTAGAGAACAAATATATCAAAAAATGGGAAAGAGTCAACTTTTGATCATTCTTCATTTTAGCAGTTCTAGAGGATCTCTCTGGATGGCCCATCTTTCTTAGTCATGCTCACTTGTTTACCAGCAGGAACTGGTATCATATCAGGGTGATAAATCTAGGAATGAATGCCATCGGCTTTGACCATGGTGGGAGTGGTAAGCATCATGATGTGGGACCCTGTATCATGGGAGCTCAAAGTCTATTTCTGGTGGCACCTTACCCAGACTATTTCTCCTGATTCATAATTCTGGGGGATGACTGGTGGCAGGGCATTTAGATTCTGGATCAGCTTGTACAGTCCTTCATGTGTTCTCTGCAATGCCGTTAGTGACTGGAGTAAAGAAAAATTAGATATTTCAGCAATCAGTTCAGATTTGAGCTTTAGAAATATAGGGGGAGGTCTCCCATATATGATCTTGTATCAGATCAGACCCTGAATATAGAGGGTATTTCTGGCCCTCAAAGGGGCAAACAGTAGGAGACCCATACAGTTCTCACCAGTTCCATTGTTGCCACGGACTGGCCCACCGGGAGTACCACAACCATAGGAGAATCAGAGCTTGGGTAGTCAGGAAGACAAGGATTCAGCGACTGACAGACAGACAACACACTCAAAAGTGGTTTGAATCTGCTGCAATTTTACTTCTGCAAATCAGTAGTTTATATACAGAAAAGAAAACTATCAAGTCATACAAGGAACAACAAGAGCTTGGCAATAATTCAATTACATCATCTTTTAAAAACAGTATGCATATAATTATTAATTGGCGCTAGACATATCCCTTCACTCACAAGAACTTTATGACCCAAAGAGCAGTCTGTGTTTTTTAAGCTTAGTACAGTTCCTAGACTTGTGTAGGCTTCTTGCAGCTGTGTCCTTCATCTTTATCTCAGCTGCTCGCTAGTTTATTATTCATTTTTACTTTTCTGGTTCTCATGACCCATTTAGCCAAGTTGGATGCTGCAGATCCTCCTAAGTCTTTCTTCAGTTCTTTACCATATATCTCTTCTAATATTAAAAGCTTTTTACCTGTTGGAATATGGACTCTTGTACTTTTACACCTGTAAGGGAAAGGGTTCTGCTGTAGTCCTTAAGTTTTCCATGCTGAACTTCCTCAACAGAGGGGCCCACCATCTGCCTCCTATGAGATAATGTTTTCTGCCATAAATCACTTTAGTTGGGATTCCTAAAGGATTCCTAGTGGGTGAGTGTTCATTCCCTAGAAATGCCTGAACTATTACACTTTCTATTATCTACATGCTTGAGGCTTGAGGTCTTTAAGGAATAGTTCATTCTGCTATATCTAAATAAGGTCCATGTCCAGCTTCCCCTTTCCTCCACAGTTCATAACCTAAGCATTCATTAATTTTGGCTGTGTTTTATAGATTAATTAGAACATTATCAGAAAAGCAATTATACAGAACCTATAGCCCAGGGAGATCATGATCTGTGAAGCACGTCTCCTTCGAGAAGGAGGCATAACACGGGCACTCTGCCAGGGACCTCCAGGGAGCTTAGTCCCATGGGACATGTATCTGCCATCTGCTGTTATTGACACAATTGTTCATGTCACATGGACGACACTGGAGTTGGTGTGGCACATTGTTATTTACCTAAGGTGAGAATGAACCACAAGATACAAGGAAACACACTTTAAGAATTTCATTAGGGGAATAGGAAAGTAGGGAGAGTGGGAAGGTCTGCTGGAGAAATGTGGTAGAAGAGGGGAGGGAAGGGGTGGAGTTCATTTTTAAGGATGACCTCAGGCATGCATATAGCCACACCATGCATGAACATATATGGCTATGGTGTGCACAGATTACATAGAACATGAGACCCTCGGGTGACTAGGCATTTTGCCTGAATATTGACAGTGTAAGTGTGGCCATGGAACTCCGGAAGCGGCTGAAAAAGTGTTGGGAATGATAAAAGTCTCCCAGACTTTGGGAGGATATGCCCAATGGAGTTTCCAATTGATCCCCAATGCTCTAGATAAAATCTTGGATAGGCTGAGAGATAAAAGAAGGTCCATTATTGGAACCTAGGAATGAGGGGACATTGTACCTTGGGATGAGTTCATCTAACAGTTTCTTTACTATCACCTTCAGTGTTTCTTCTTTGTAGAGAATGTTTCATCCTATCCTGAGAAAAAGTCTACAAAAACCAATAAATACTTATATCCATACCAATCTGTTTCAATTGCTGGGAAGTTTCCCTCCCATAGACTTCAGGGACAGTCTTTCTCTTTTGCCTATATGGTGAGATCTTCTGGTTGAATTAGTTGCTTGGCAGGTAAGGCATCTGGAGACTATGTCATGGAGGATCTGGTCCAGGGCCTGCATGAAGTAATCTCTGTTGAGAAAGTCAGTGAGTTTAATCCTACCTAGGTGGGTCCCATTATGTAGCTGCTGTGACAAGATTATGCTCAGGTCTTATGGTAGAATTCTCCTCCCTCATCAGTGGTAAAGAATCATCTAGCCTTGACAAGGTGAGCCTTGGTTAGCTTTGGATAGCTTCACAATCTTCCTTTAAGTACGAAGAGTAAGTAGGCACTATGGGTGCTGGCATTAGGGTGAGAACCTGCAGGTTCTGGGTCTCTAAGCTGGCTTCACTGGCAATTTGGTCTGACTTGTTGTTTCCTATCACTATTAGTGAATTATTTTTTTGGTGGTTGGGACAATGAATTATCACAACTCTAGAAGGTATCCAAATAGCAGTTAATAAGTTCAGTATCTATCTTGGTAGATAGCCCTATGTATGGGAGATGTGGCAAAGATATATCTACTTGCAGTATAAATGTTTACTGTCTTTTCTCTGCCTAGTTTAAGGTCCTGTGTTAGGGATAACAATTCAACCCATTGGGCTGAGATAGCAGTAGGTAGAGCCTGTGAACAGAGGACTTCTGATAGAGTCACTAGAGCTGCCCCTGCTAACATCTGTCCTTGAACCATGAAGCTAATCCCATCTGTAAACATATTAATGTCTGGATCTTTCCATGCTATGTAATTCAGGTCAGGCCTTAGCTCTTCAAAATGGGATGTAGTCTCTAAGTAGTCATAAAGGGGTTTCCCTGTGGGGTCTTGCAGCAAGGTTGCTGAATTGAGGTCAATGGACTAGACAGAGGTGACCTTTGGTCGAATTAAGAGAAGAACCAGATAGTAGGTCAACTGAGCATTTGTGATCGAATGATCAAGTGGGGTATTAAGTAAATGCTCTACTGTGTGGGAGGTGTTGTTGATTAAGTTCTGTGCCAAAGGACTGGAGAGATGGCTCAGCTGTAAATAGCTAGGCTCACAACCAAAATGTAAGCTCTGTCTAAAAGTTAATTTATCTGAGTCGTTTGTCAGTAGTGTACTGGCAACAATAATGCTCAAAGAAGCAGGCCACCCCACAGCTCTTAGGTCTAATTTTTTTTTAATTTTACAATACTATTCAGTTCTACATAATAGCCACAGATTCCCTTGTTCTCTCCCTTCCTGTCCCCCTCCCCTTCCCCCCAGCCCACTCCCCATTCCCACCTCCTCCAGATCAAGGTCTCCACTGAGGACTGGGATCAACCTGATAGACTCAATCCAGGCAGCTCCAGTCCCCTCCTCCCAGATTGAGCCAAGAGTCCCTGCATAAGTCCCTGGTTTCAAACAGCTAACTCATGTAATGAGCCCAGGACCTGGTACCACTGCCTAGATGCCTACCAAACAGATCAAGCCAATCGAATGTCTCACCTATTCAGAGGGCCTGATCCAGTTGGGGGCCCCTCAGCCTTTGGTTCAGAGTTCATGTGCTTCCATTCATTTGGTTATTTGTCCCTGTGCTTTATCCAACCTTGGTTTCAACAATTTTTGCTCATATAAACCCTCCTCTTTTTCACTAATTAGACTCTCAGCGCTTCACCAGGGGCCTAGCCGTGGATGTCTGCATCCAGATTTCTCAGTCCTTGGATGGGGATTATGGCACAACTGTTAGGGTGTTTGGCCATCCCATCACCAGAGTAGGTCAGTCCCGGCTGTCTCTCGACTATTGCCAGCAGTCTTTAGTGGGGGTATCTTTGTGGATTTCTGTGGGCCTCTTTAGCTCTTTGTTTCTTCCTTTTCTCATGTGGTCTTTATTTACCATGGTCTCCTATTCCTTGTTCTCCCTCTCTTTTCTTGATCAAGCTAGGATCTCCTGCTCTCTTTCCCTCGACCTTCGCCCTTCATTGCTCCCACACATGTCCAGGCTGTTCATGTAGATCTCATCCATTTCTCCGTGTCTTTCTTGGGGTCCTGTTTTCCAGGTAGCCTCACTGGTGATGTGAGTAGCAGTCCAGTAATCCTTGTTCCACATCTAGCATCTTCCTATGAGTGAGTACATACCATATTTGTCTTTCTGAGTCTGGGTTATCTCATTTAGGATGATTTTTTCTAGATCAATCCATTTGTTTGCAAACCGTATGATGTCATTGTTTTTCTCTGCTGAGTAGTATTCCATTGTGTATATGTGCCACAATTTATGTATCTATTCTTCAGTTGAAGAGCATCTAGGTTTTTTCCAGGTTTTGGCTATTACAAACAATGCTGATATGAACATAGCTGAGCAAGTGCTCTTGTGGTATGATTGAGCATTTCTTGGGTATATGCCCAGGAGTGGTATTATTGGGGAAATTATTTTGGCCACTCCACGTAGTTAAAAGGATATTTATTTAATGGCGTAACTCACAAATTAAGTAATGGGTAGGTCGCAGGGTCTGGGGAAGGTGTAACGCAGTCCAGCGGTGTTCTCCGGAGCTCTGCACAGTCAATCTCCACTGGTCAGCGTCCCGGAAAGGAGAGCGCCCAGCGAGAGCGCTGGCCCATCCAGCTCTCGTGTCCCCAGGCACCTCCCCTCGCCCAGCCTCGTAGGTGTGACAGTTGCCAGAGTCTCAATGGGGGTTGGAACTTCCAGAACCAAGCTGGAAGGCTACCCACTACATCTCCCCCTTTTTGTCTAAATAAGAAGGTTCTAAACTAATACAAGACTATATACAAAGGAATGGTTATCAAATATTGTCCAGAAATAATGAGAGATAATGACCTAGATAAGATGTAACTACAACCAATGCAAACAATATCAAGCAAGAAACACATACTAAAATCCAGAGAAGTATAGAGAGCATAGGTAAATAGCATGTTAGGAAGATCATTCAAAGGTATCCTATCCTAAAGAACCTGAATCTAATACTTAATATGTTCTATCTAAGATAAAGATATTATATATACTAAGTTGTAACTATAACTGCTAGTCTTCAATCCCATCAAAGACCTGAGAAGGAATATAATGGTACCTGAGAAATGGTAGAAGGATGCAAGCAACTTTCGAGAATCTTACAAGAGTAGACCAAGACAGCTGGCAGCCTGGACAGTCACCTAATGTTTCTCAGCATTGTTGGTGCATTCAAATTGGCTACAGGCCTAGAGTATCTGACAGACCATTTTCAGAAGCAGGATTTCTGAAAGACCATCTTACCCTGTCTTGGCAGAGTACAGTGGTCGCTTTCCTTGTGTCCCGCTTGTCCAGAAAGGAGAGCATTGAATTTGTACTGTCAGTCATCAAGGCAAGGGCAGTTCTTTGCCCAGTAGGCCATTTTGTGCCAAAAGACAAACTTCCAAATGGAAATGTCTTAGAAGCCCAACATTCTCTCGGGATCAATTGGTGCAGCCAGGAGCAATTGTGTCTCATGTCAACAGAATTCTAAGTTATTTAAATGCCATATTCTCCAGGTCTATGAAGTGTTTGAAGATTACCTGCCCATCTGACCTATGTATCTGTAAATCTGGATAACCTAACTAACGTAACTATAGAGATGACAGGCATAGGCGACTATTAATCTATAAATCTTATCTATCAAAATAACCTAAGGACTAAGGCTTCACGTAAATAAGGTAAACAGTCTATAAGCAAATGTATGGTGAAGAACGATGACTTCAAAATTGTGACAATACACAAGATATTTATAACAGAGGTAGGAATATGACAATAATCTTAAATATATATCAATATACTGAATATCCTAAACAGAAGTAGAACATATATAAAGTATGACAGATACAAATTTACATTTGTATCAATATAAAAATGTTTCAAATAAGAGTAGAAATATATATATATAAAAAAAAAAAGCCGGGTGGTGGTGGTGCACGCCTTTAATCCAGCACTTGGAGGCAGAGGCAGCAGATCTCTTTGAGTTCGAGCCAGCCTGGACTACAAGTGAGTTCCAGGAAAGGCGCAAAGCTACACAGAGAAACCCTGTCTCAAAAAAACCAAAAAAAAAAAAAAAGAGTAGAAATATATGTACATTATAACAAATATAGTTCTGTATTTGTATCAATATATAAATTATCTTAAACAGGAGTATAAAAATAGTTTACATTTGTATCAACATATAAGATTCTATAACAGTACAAATTACAGTGCAAATTATCTAAGGTTGCTATTTTACTAAGTTTGTTTACTAGTATATACAATGATTTACCATCATATCTTATAACTATCCGTTCCATTTCTTCTCCCCCCACCTTTTTTTTTTACAGTCCTGAGTTAATATTTTCTTCCATCCCCAACCCTATAACCATCATCCATAACCCTGAGAATTATGAAACCTAAGGGAGAAGGGGCGTCATTTTCTTAGAATTGCTTCCTGCTGTTTAGGGGGTGATGTTATCTCTGTTGGGTACGGTGAGAAAGCTCAGATAGTTAAATCTCAGTTAGACTAACTGTAGGTTCTGAAGCAAGTTTTAGAGTAATGGGTAAGATTGTCTGAAATTGTGGCAAGAAGTGTAGTATGATGATGATTACCATGGCATCATTCTGGATTGGGTAGAGTTGTTGTTGTTGGGGCCCCATCCTTGTATACCTTTTGGATTACTCCCTGTAGGTAATGGAGTTTGGTTATAGATGGGACAAGTAGGACATTTTTTCACAATATCCTTAGTCTGTTGCCAAGTGATGGAGAAATCCTTCTTTAAACCTTTGTTATTTATATGGTGTTTCTTATGATATTCTGAAGCTTCTAGCACATTACCTATTAGTAACTGATCAATCTCATCATTACCTTGTGCTAAAGGTCCTGGCAGACCTGTATGGGATCTGATATGTGTTATATATATATAGGATGTTCCCTTTTTTTGATGATTTCCTGCAATTGTATGAATAATGAAGTTAATTCTGTATTATCAGGAATAAATTCAGCAGTTTCAATATGTAAAACAACTCTCTCTGCATATTGAGAGTCAGTGACTATATTGAGGGGTTCTGTGAAGTCCATCAGTACCATAAGAATGGCATACAGTTCTGCCTTTTGTACAGAGCTATATGGACTTTGTACCACTTTACTTAAGTCTCCTGATTTATATCCTGCTTTCCCTGATTTATTTGCATCAGTATAGAATGTGAGGACTCCAGAAATTGGCTTTTGTCGTACAATGTGAGGAAGGACCCATTTAGTCTTCTTTATGAATTCTATTCTCTTGCTTTTGGGATAGTGGTTGTTAATCTCTCCCAAAAAGTTACTGCAGGCTCTCTGCCAGTATTCATTATCTTTCCATAGTGATGAAATTTCCTCATTAGTTAATGGTACTACAATTTCTGCTGGGTCCATTCCTGTCAACTGGCAAAGTCTTAATTTACCCTTTTGAATCAAATCAGAGATCTTTTCTATATAAGTCTTTAATTTCTTATTTGGTTTACATGGTAGGAATATCCATTCCAATATAATATCTTCCCTCTGTATCAAAATACCTGTTGGGGAATGTCTGGAGGGGAATATGACAAGAATGCATTTAAGTTCTGGATCCACACGATCCACATGTGCTTCTCGAATTGTCTTTTCTACTAGAGCCAATTCCTTCTCAGCTTCGGCTGATAATTCTCTTGGACTATTTAATTCTTTGTCCCCTTCTAGAGTATTAGCCAAATTTTGTAGTCCATCTTTGGGTATTCCCATGATACCCAGTAAGTTGGAAATGCTTCCTAATAACTTTTGAAAATCATTAAGAGTCTTCAATCTATCTCTTCTTAGTTGTACCTTTTGGGGTCTAATTTTTTGTAGCTCTATCTTATATCCTAAGTAATTAATAGAATCTCCTCTTTGTATTTTTTTTAGGAGCAATTTGCAGTCCCCAGCGAGGCAAAACATTTTTTATTTCTTTAAACATGCTTTCTAATGTATCTAACTTTGGATCAGCTAATAGGATATCATCCATATAGTGATAAATTATGGATTGTGGAAACTTTACACGAATTATCTCTAATGGTTTCTGTACAAAGTATTGAAACAAAGTAGGGCTGTTTAACATTCCCTGTGGGAGGACCTTCCATTGATATCTCTTGACTGGCTGAGAATTATTATAATTAGGTACTGTGAAGGCAAATTTTTTTCTATCATTTTCTTGTAAGGGTATGGTAAAGAAACAGTCTTTTAAGTCAATAACTATTATAGGCCATTCTTTTGGTAGCATAGACGGCAAGGGCATCCCAGTCTGTAGGGAGCCCATTGGCTGAATTACTTTATTAATAGCTCTCAGATCTGTCAGCATTCTCTAATTACCAGATTTTTTTTTAATAACAAATACAGGAGAATTCCAAGGACTGGTAGATTCTTCAATGTGTTGAGCATTTAACTGCTCTTGAACCTGCTGTTCTAAAGCTTGTAGCTTCTCTTTTGTCAAAGGCCATTGTCCAACCCAGACAGGTTTATTAGTTAGCCATTTTAAAGGTAAGGCAGTTGGTACTTCTGAGAGTTCAACAACAGTTGTGCTCTGTTTGTGAACAGCCTGAATGGTTGGTGACTGATTTTTATAGCATGTTATGATATTATTCCTAGAAACATGCATTGGTCTGTATTCCTTTTCTGAAAGTGTAGGAATTTTAATCTGGGTATTCCACTGTTGTAACAGATCTCGGCCCCAAAGATTTACTGCTACATTTGTTACATAAGGCTTCAGCCTTCCTCTCTGTCCTTCTGGCCCTATGTATTCAACCTATCTCGAACTCTGTTTTATCTGAGATAGGGTGCCAATCCCTAACAGTTGGACATCTACCTCTTGAAGAGGCCAATTCGGATGCCATGATTTTGGTGTAATTATAGTCACATCTGCACCTGTGTCTACCAGGCCCTCCAGAACCAGGCCATTAATTTGAATTCTAAGCTTTGGTCTTTGTTCATTTATGAAAGTCTGCCAAAATATTTGTTTTATAGTGTTCTTTGTAAACTGTGATCCAGCTATCAAAGCTGTTTTATCATCCATTGCAGTATCAGTTTTTACATTAGGCATTGGTTTATTCAGTTGTCCTGGAGAGGAATTTCTTCCACAGTGGCAGGGAATGTTTGTACTACGTTTGGTTTGGGGCCTGCAAGAGGCCCCCTGAGGCGTTTCCCGCCAGTAAAGGGTTGCCTTGTATATCTATTTTTGATCTGCACTCACTGGTCCAATGTCGGCCTTTGCCACATCTTCTACATAATCCAGGAGGTGGTTGGGGTCTCCTGTTTAGGCTATTCCTAGAAGGAGTATTGCTTCTAGGAGTACGCCATGTACAGTTTTTACTTATATGACCTGGTGTACCACACTTAAAACATTTGGTAACACGGGGCCTTCTTTCACCTCTGGAATTTGTCTCTCCTATCCAAGCCTCATTACTGTAGTTAAGAGACTGAACACCATTAGTATATTGAATCCATTCTTTCAAAGGAGCTGATCTGATCTTTAATGGTGTAAGTATTCTTCTGCATTCTGCATTAGCATTGTCGAACGCCAAGGACTCAGTTAATACTTTTCTTAATTCTTTGTCTGACATAGCTCTTGTTATAGCTCTGTTAAGTCTTTGTAAAAAATCAGTGAAGGGTTTGTGCGGTCCCTGAAATATCTTTGTGTATACCTCAGTTGGTTTTCCAGGTTCTGGAATTTTTTCCCAAGCATTTAGAGCTGCTATATGGCATAGGGATATTGTATGCTCATCATAAGTGGCTTGTACATTCCTGTCAGCGAAACATCCCTCACCAAGTATTTGATCTTGGGAGATCACAAAACCTCTGATTTTATCTTGTTGTTCTAAATTTTTTGCCTCTTTTCTTAACCAGCTTTTCCACTGTAACTGCTGGCTATATTTTAGAACAGCTGAAATTAACTGATGCCAGTCATCTGGAATGATTCTATGTGAGGTAGACCACAAATTTAACATCTGTTTTACATATGTGGAATGTATCCCATACGTAACTACTGCTTCCTTTATATTTTTAAAGTCCCTTGTTGAAATTGGTTGTAATGTATATGTCATATATGGCTCAGGGTTTGTGTCATCTGCTGGCTTCTCATGGACAATAACAGGATAAGCCATTGTATGAGAGCCATTTGGAGATGTTACAACCTCTATGGTCTTGACCTTCTGCTTATTAGTTCCCTTGTCATGTTTACTGAGAGTTTCTTCTAGGGCTTGCAAACGAGCACCTAGGGTCTGTTCTAGGGAGTGAACCTCCTCTCTTGCAAGAGACTCCATATTTCTCATGGAATCATAGAAGTTTTTATGTTCCTCAGAAACACATGATTCCATGGACCTTATCCTATCAATTAATGATAATCTTTCTTCCTTATATACTGTCTGAGTAGCCACAACTTCACTCTGGAGAGTTAGTGTTCTATCTATTAAATATTCATATTTATTATCAATAAAATCAATTTTGGGCACAAGCCTGTTTTGTAAATCCTGATTAGCAGATTCTAGAGAAAGAATCTTTTTCTCTAAGCCTTCATTGCTATCTTTTAAAGCAGATTCCAGAGAGAGAATCTTTTTCTGTAAGCCTTCATTGCTATCTTTTAAAGCAGATTCCAGAGAGAGAATCTTTTTCTGTAAGCCTTCATTGCTATCTTTTAAAGCCTGTGTCAGTCCCAATAATGACTCATCTTTGTTCTTAAACCAGTGTTTGAACACTGTGTGAATTATTATGATGAATGCCAAAATGGTATAGCCCAGATATGCCTTAGGAATGTCACATATTTCCAGGAAGATGTCATTCATCATATAGGCAAAAAGGTTTTTAAATTCTTGTGAGGTAATGTTGTCAGCCATATTACATGAATTACTCAAAATTTGTTAGTCAATTTTAAGGTGTAAAATTATCAAGTACCTTTACTTGAAACAATATGCTTACCTTTCGTGGGTTTGGGGGCATGTAGTAGCACTTTTCAGCCAGCAGGTGGCGTTGGTACAGCTCCGAAACAGGGCCTGCTGGCGATCTTGGCTGGAGTCGGAGGGAGATGGCAGAAATGGCGGAGATGGCAGAAATCGGAGCTAGCACTCTCCTGCCTCTTTCACTGGTCTGGGGCTAAGCTAGGGAATTGAGATCTGACTAGCTGCTCCCTTTTTCAGGAATGGAACTGTGTAGGTGTTCCCTGGTTATATGGAACTTTGCAGGCCGGTTTAGGTACCTGCCAGCTAGGGAGGAGATGGCGGGAGCTGCCCAGACCTTTGGAGTTTGCCCCACGTGAGCGCCAGATATTGGGGAAATTATTTTTGCCACTCCACGTAGTTAAAAGGATATTTATTTAATGGCGTAACTCACAAATTAAGTAATGGGTAGGTCGCAGGGTCTGGGGAAGGTGTAACGCAGTCCAGCGGTGTTCTCTGGAGCTCTGCACAGTCAATCTCCACCAGTTAGCATCACTGAATGGAGAGCGCCCAGCAAGAGCGCTGGCCCATCCAGCTCTCGGTCCCCAGGCGCCTCCCCTCGCCCCAACTTGTAGGCATGACAGTTGCCAGAGTCTCAATGGGGGTTGGAACTTCCAGAACCAAGCTGGAATGGCTACCCACTACAGGTATAGCTGGATCTTGGGGGAGATTGATTCCCAATTTTCTAAGAAAGCACCATATTGATTTCCAAAGTGGTTGTACAAGTTTTCATTCCCACCAGCAGTGGAGGAGAGTTCCCCTAGTTCAACATCCTCTCCAGCATAAAGTGTCTTCAGTGTTTTTGATCTTAGCCATACTGACAGGCATAACGAGGTATCTCAGAGTTGTTTTGATTTGCATTTCCCTGATGATTAGGGATGTTGAGCAATTCCTTAAATGTCTTTCAGCCATTTGAGTTTCCTCTTTTGAGAATTCTCTGTTTAGTTCTAAAGCCAATTTCTCAATTGGACTGTTGGTCATTTTGATGTCTAATTTCTTGAGTTCCTTATATATTCTGGATATCAGTCCTCTGTCACATGTGGGGTTGGTGAGGATCGTTTCCCATTCTTTAGGATGTCGCTTTGCCTTGTTGACCATATCCTTTGCTCTACAAAAGCTTCTCAGTTTTAAGAGGTCCCATTGATTGATTGTTGTCTCAGTGTCTGTGCTACTGGTGTTATATTTAGGAAGTGATCTCCTATGCCAATGTATTCAAGGCTACTTCCTACTTTCTCTTATAGCAGGTTCAGAGTAGCTGGATTTATGTTGAGGTCTTTGATCTACTTGGACTTAAGTGTTGTGCACAGTGACAGATATGGATCGATTTGCAGCCTTCTACATGTTGATATCCAGTTATGCCAGCACCATTTGTTGAAGATGCTTTCTTTTTTCCATTGTACACTTTTGGCTTCTTTGTCAAAAATTATATGTTCATAGTTGTGTGAGTTAATGTCAGGGTCTTCAATTCGATTCCTTTGGTACACATGTCGGTTTTTATGCCAATACCAAGCTGTTTTTATTACTGTAGCTCTATAGTAGAGCTTGAAGTCAGGGATTGTGATGCCTCCAGAGGTTGTTTTATTGTACAGGATACTTTTGGCTATCCTGGGTTTTTTTGTTTTTCCATATGAAGTTGAGTATTATTCTTTCCAGGTCTGTGAAGAATTGTGTTGGTATTTTGATGGGGATTGCATTGAATCTGTAGAATGCTTTTGGTAAGATTGCCATTTTTACTGTGTTAACCCTGCCTATCCATGAGCATGGGAGATCTTTCCATTTTCTGACATCTTCTTCAATTTCTTTTTTCAGGGACTTAAAGTTCTTGTCATATAGGTCCTTCACTTGCTTGGTTAGTGTTACCCCAAGGTATTTTATGTCATTTGTGGCTATTGTAAAGGGTGATGTATCTCTAATTGCCTCCTCAGCTTCTTTGTCCATTGTATATAGGAGGGCTACTGATTTTTTTGAGTTGATCTTGTATCCTGCTATGTTGCTGAAGGTGTTTATAAGCTTTATCAATTCCTGGGTGGAATATTTGGGGTCACTCAAGTATACTATCATGTCATCTGCAAATAGGGGAAGCTTGACTTCTTCCTTTCCAATTTGTATCCCCTTAATCTCCTTATGTTGTCTTATTGCTCTGGCTAGAACTTCAAATACTATATTGAATAAGTTCGGGGAGAGTGGACAGCCTTGCCTCATTCCTGATTTTAGTGGAATTGCTTTGAGTTTCTCTACATTTAATTTGATGTTGGCTGTTGGCTTGCTGTAAATTGCCTTTACTATGTTTAGGTATGTTCCCTGTATTCCTGATCACTCCAAGACTTTTATAATGAAGGAGAGTTGGATTATATCAAATGCCTTTTCTGCATCTAGTGAGATGATCATGTGGTTTTTTTCTTTGAGTTTGTTTATATGGTGTATTACATTGATGGACTTTCGTATGTTGAACCACACTTGCATCCCTGGGATGAAGCCTACTTGATCATGGTGGACAATTGTTCTGATGTGTTCTGGGAGTCTGTTTGCCAGTATTTTATTGAGTATTTTTGCATCAATGTTCATGAGGGAGATCGGTCTGTAGTTCTCTTTCTTTGTTGCATCCTTGTTTGTTTTAGGATTCAGGGTAATTGTAGCCTCATAGAAGGAGTTTGGTAATGTTCCTTCTGTTTCTATTATGTGGAACAATTTAGAGAGTATTGGTATTAACTCTTCTTTGAAGATCTGGTAGAATTCTGCGCTGAAACCATCTGGTCCTGGGCTTTTTTTCGGTTGGGAGACTTTTAATGACTGTTTCTATTTCCTTAGGGGTTATTAGACTATTTAAATAGTTTATCTGGTCTTGATTTAACTTAGGTATGTGGTACCTATCCAGAAAAATGTCCATTTCTTTTAGATTTTTCCACTATTGTGGAGTAGAGGTTTTTGAAATATGACCTTATAATTCTCTGGATTTCCTCAATGTCTGTTGTTATGTCCCCTTTTCATTTCTGATTTTGTTAATTTGGATTCTCTCTCTCTGTCTTTTGGTTAGTTTGGATAAGGGCTTGTCTATCTTGTTGATTTTCTCAAAGAACCAACTCTTTGTTTCATTATTTTTTGTATTATTTTCTTAGTTTCTATTTTATTAATTTCACCTCTCACTTTGATAATTTCCTGGTGTCTATTCTTCCTGGGAGACTTTGCTTCTTCTTGTTCTAGAGCTTTCAGGTGTGCTGTTAAGTCACTAGTGTGGGATTTCTCCAATTTCTTTATGTGGGCATTTGGTGCTACGAATTTCCCTCTTAGCACTGCTTTCATAGTGTCCCATAAGTTTGGGTATGTGGTGTCTTCATTTTCATTGATCTCTAGGAAGTCTTTAATTTCTTTCTTTATTTCTTCCTTAATCCATTGGTGATTCAGTTGAGCATTATTCAGTTTCCATGAGATTGTAGGTTTTCTGTAGTTTTTGTTGTTGTTGAAATCTAACTTTAAACCATGGTGGTCTGATAGAACACAGGAGGTTATTCTAATTGTTTTGTATCTGTTGAGATTTGCTTTGTGGCCAAGTATGTGGTTGATTTTAGAGAAAGTTCCATGGGGTGCTGAGAAGAATGTATATTCTTTCTTGTTAGGATGGAATGTTCTGTAGATATCTATTAGGTCCAATTGGGTCATGACATCAGTTAAGTCCTTTATTTCTCTGTTAAGTTCCAATTTGGGATATCTGTCCAGTGGTGAAAGTGGGGTGTTGAGATCTCCACTATTAATGTGTGGAGTTTTATATGTGGTTTAAGCTTTAGTAATGTTTCTTTTACATATGTGGGTGCCCTTGTGTTTGGGGCATAAATGTTCAGAATTGGAACTTCATCTTGGTGGATCATTACTGTGATGAGGATGTAATGCCCTTCTTGATCTCTTTTGATTGATTTTAGTTTGAAGTCTATTTTGTTGGATATCAGGATGGCTACACCCACTTGTTTCTTAAGACCATTTGATTGGAAAGTCTTTTCCCAGCCTTTTATTCTTAGGTAGTGTCTGTCTTTGAATTTGAGATGTGTTTTTTGTATGCAGCAGAAAGATGGGTCCTGCTTTAGTATCCATTCTGTAAGCCTATGTCTTTTTTTTTTTTTTTTTTTTTTTTTTTTTTTTTTTTTGTTTCTTCGAGACAGGGTTTCTCTGTGTAGCTTTGCGCCTTTCCTGGAACTCACTTGGTAGTCCAGGGTGGCCTCGAACTCACAGAGATCTGACTGCCTCTGCCTCCCGATTGCTGGGATTAAAGGCGTGCGCCCCCCCCTCCCGCCCGGCTGCCTATGTCTTTTTTAATTAATTCCGTTGATATTAAGGGATAGTAATGACCGTAATTGTTCATCCCTGTTATTTTTGGTGGTAGTATGTGTGTACTTCTCTTCTTTGGGGTTTACTGTTGTGGCTTTATCTATTGCCTGTGTTTTTGAGTGTGTATCTGAGTTCCTTCAGTTGGAATTTTCCTTTAGTGCTTTCTGTAAGGCTGGGTTTGTGGATAGGTATTGTTTAAATCTGGCTTTGTCTTCGAATGTCTTGTTCCTTCCATCTATGATGATTGAAAGTTTTGCTGGGTATATTAATCTGGGCTGACATCCATGGTCTCTTAGTGTCTGCATTACATCTGTCCAGGTCCTTCTGGCTTTCAAAGTCTCCATTGAGAAATTGTGTGTTATTCTGATGGGTTTACCTTTATGGGTCACTTGGCCTTTTTCCTTTGCTTCTCTTAATATTCTTTCTTTATTCTGTACATTTTGTTGTTTAATTATTATGTGTCGAGGGGACTTTTTTGGGGGTCTAGTCTGTTTGGTGTTCTATAGGCTTCTTGTATCTTCATAGGCATTTCCTTCTTTAAGTTGGGAAAGTTTTCTTCTATAATTTTGTTTGAATATATTTTCTGTGCCTTGAGTTGGTATTCTTTACCTTCTTCTATCCTATAATTTCGTATGGTTTGGTCTTTTCATGGTGTCCCAAATTTCTTGGACATTTTGTTTCATGACTTTGTTGGCTTTAGTGTTTCCTTTGACTGATGAAACTATTTCTTCTACTGTATCTTCAATGCCAGAAATCATCTCTTCCATCTTTTGCATTCTGTTGGTTATACTTGCATCTGAAGTTCCCGATCTTTTACTCAGATTTTTTATTTCCAGCATTTCCTCTGTGTCTTCTTTATTTTTTCAATTTCCCTTTTCAGGTCTTGGACTGTTTCCTTTATTTGTTTCATTGCTTTTTCATGATTTTCTTTCAGTACTTTATTGTTTTCTTCCAGTAGTTTATTGTTTTCTTCCAGTACTTTATTGTTTTCTTCCAGGACTTTATTGTTTTCTTCTAATTTGTTTGCCCTTTCCTCTAGTTGTTTACAGCGTTCTTCCAATTTTCTTGTCTTTTCCTCTACACAAGCCTCTACCTTCTTCATGATGTTACTTATAAGGCTACTTTCTTCTGCATCTTCCAATTTTTGATGTTCAGTTCTAGATGTTGGAGTTGGGCTAGGTTCTGATGATGCTTTATTGCTCTTCGTTTTTTTGTATGTACTTCTGCCTTGATGTCTGCCCATCTTGTGGTTCCTTCTTGGTCTTATCAGTGTACTTGGTTCAGAAAGAGCTGACAGATTCATGAAGTCTCTCTCTCTTATCCAGGTGGGAGTTCTCTTGTCCAAACGGGAACTCCGGGCAGGATGGAAGCTCTTATCTGGACCAGAAGTCTTTGGTCCAGAAGGAAGTTGGGAGCAGAATGGGAGCTGGGGACCAGTTTCTAAGTCTCTGGAGGTGGCTGAGGTCTTGGGCAGATCGGCGTGGGGGCAGGGCATGGAGATTACAGGGCTGCAGGCGGGCTTGGAAAAGGGGATCCCTCCTGGTGGGGCTAGAAGGGGACCTGCTCGGTGGCCAGAACCTGGGGCCAAGTTGGGCAGGTCTTCCCAGAGTGGCTGGTGCCCAGGGATGGGGTCTGGGTTGGGTCCAAATTTTTTATAGTTAAGCCACTGGCTGTGGCCGTGGATCTAGTGTTAGAACTGCCTTGGAATTCCCCTTTCTTTCATCA